>NC_133309.1:14725133-14726875 GCF_012295235.1 Primulina huaijiensis | reverse complement strand
CCTTCTGCTCCTTTCTGTAGTAATCGAGTCATAGACAATACTGAAATCAAAGGAATCCTAGCTCTAGACCCTTTGCCGTAGAACTTCCACTCTTCAGCCATCTCTGGTCTGAATCTAACAATCTTGTGGAAACAATCTACTGTCGCTCTGTACTTGGTTAGCATGTCGATACCAATAATGCAATCAAAATCAGATAATCCAAGTACAATACAGTCTAAATCTATCTCATGCCCATCATACTGGAGTAAACACGATCTAACAGATGTCACTGATATTAATCATGTCCCCAAAGGAGAAGAGACAGACACTACAGTAGACAACGACTCCATAGGCAATGCATGTGTCAATGCAAAATGCTTAGATAAGAATGTATGTGATGCACCTGTGTCTATCAGTACATAAGCAGGGTAACCGCAAAGCGAACAATTACCTGCTATCACGTCATCAAGGGCATCTTGAGCCTGCTCTTCTGTCAATGCAAACACTCGAGCCTGCTGTCTGGGAGGTTGGCTCACTGTCTGACCACCTCTGGCTCGGGGCTGTGTCGATGTAGGGACTGGCTGGAATGAATGAACAGATGAAGCTTGCCTCTCAGGCTGAGCTATAGAGCCAGATGCTCCTACACTCTGAGTCTGCTGTGCACCTCTCTGTGGACAGACCCTGGCGAAGTGGCCCTGCTGTCTGCAAATGTTGCAGCGACCCATCACGCCCTGACACTGCTCGGGGGCTTGTCTACCTCCACAAGAACTACAGTAAACCCCTGTATACTCTGATCTCTGGCCCGACCCTGTTTGTCTCGGCCCACTGGAGCTCGACGAACTGCTCCCTGATTTCTTGAACTGCTTCCCCTTCACTTTCAAACTGTCTTTCATCCCGCTGCTGCTACCACCACTCTCGAATCTGGGAGGTGGTTGCTGATACTGACCCGAGGGCTGGGGTGGTCTAGGAGTTTGAGTGGTATAAGAAGTGCTTCGTTGCCTAAGCAACCCGGCTTCTGCTCCCTTCGCCCTGTTCAAGGCATCAGAAAAATTGTTGGGTCGTCCCGTGTTCACCAAGGTGAATATCTCCGGATTCAGGCCATTGATAAACTGATCCGCAACGGCCTCGTCATTCCCAGCAAAGTGGGGAGAAAATCGGAGCAATGCAGAGAACTTAGCAACATATTCTTCGATGTTCAGCTGTCCCTGTCTCAAATTGGCACATTCAGCACCTTTGTCTTTTCGGTAGGAGACGGGAAAGAACCGCTGATAAAACTCTGTCTTGCACACCTTCCAAGTGACCTCTGTGCCACGATGCTCCAAGGCTCTCTTCGTGGTAAGCCACCAGTTCTTGGCAACCTCTTGCAATTGGTGCCCAATCAACTTCACTCGCCGCTCATCAGTATAATCAAGGGACTCAAATAACATCTCAATGTCATCTAACCAGCTTTCACAGTTAACTGAATTTTCCGTACCCTTCAGTGTCGATGGTCGGAACGACTGAAACCGCTTTAACAACGTCTCCATTGGTGTTGCAGTAACATCCATAGGGTCATTCGAAGTACTGCCCTGTTCTAGTGCCCGACCTGCTACTGGTTGCGGTACTCGTCGAGGAGGCATATCTGATTATCAAACGGATTAGTACACAATCTATACAATCTGTCTCAGTCCTCCTCTGATCATATACCTCTGATCCAGAATCGGTTCTGATTCAGTCTTTGCAATTAGATGCTGAAATCAACTCAGATAACAATACAACATATC
>NC_133309.1:14705092-14724972 GCF_012295235.1 Primulina huaijiensis | reverse complement strand
CAACTCTTATTCTTTGACTCGACTCATATCTAAGTCTAGGGATCCCGGTGTGAATAAGACGTAACAAGTCTCCCACCTACTCTCCCAATCGGGGTGGCGGTACGTCTTATTCCTAGACTTCGGTCATATCTGTATCGAATGTCTACAATCGGAGATGATCTGCTCCTATGCGTCGATACACCGAATGTCTAGTTTGACAATCTGTCAATGACTCCTATCTCAAATGCTTGAATATAAATCTATAAACAAGACATAATCATAATCAAACATAAATAAGAATCTAGTATGTGATTTTGGGAAACTCGTATCCAGTCTGAATCGAGTCATGTCTTCCCGTGTTCACATGAATTATACCTTTCGTGTCGTAGGAATTGATCAAGATATTGAAGTCGAAGATCAAATCTGTCAATCAAATCTGAAATGACAATATATAGAAGTATTTTATCAATATATAACTCACATCAAGTCTTGAACAAGTCAATAATCATTCTCGGTATAATTCGACAGCATAACTGCGTAGTTCTCAATACCGATAACATCAACTCAACATAATCAATCAAAATCAACTCATAATCCCATCAAAACACAAATATATACTCTGAAATCTGTATAATTTTCCCATTCTACATGCTGGAACATCGAACCCATCTCATGCAGTATCCGAAAATCGATCCGATTGCAATTATACTATGCTCAACATATCAAGAATACATAATAACCACCATATCCGATTTTCCCCTACATTTAACTTCAAACCATGCTGAAATGAAAAGAAACTTACATCTTCTTGTAGCCAATGATGCAAGGATCAATAATCTCTACTTGGATTAGAATTTGGATAACTAGATCTTGAGAAATCTTACTTCAAAGCCTTGAAGAAACTTGAAGATGCTAAGGGGTTTTCTCGGTGGTCTGAAATGCCAGCAAAATGAAGGTTACACATATATATATATCTTGCATGTTGAGTAACACATGGCCATTTCTTTGTGTAACACGCACGACCGCGGGTGCGGTGGCTCAGGGACCGCGGGTGCGCTCATGCTTCGGCCCAAATTTCACAACCTACTGTCCATCTACCGCGGGTGCGGTGCACTGCTCAGCGCGGGTGCGGTGTGGCTTCTGTAATTTTTCACCATTTCAGAGGCAATACCAGCGCGGGTGCACTCTCTCCTGGACCGCAGGTGCACTGTCTTGGCTGTTTCACCACCATCGTTTGCAATCCAATTCAAATCGCAACATCGTTTCTGCTGTTGTCAATATTTGCATCAATTCATGCATTCTCATATCTTCGAGTATCATGTCAATGAATACGAATAAATCTCAAGCCTTACAGAATAGTACATTAAAACCATTGAAACACCATACATATATTATCATGTGAGCACAAGAAATGAAATTCCACCTACAACACTTGCAACACTTGCTACTATAGTCTTGGTACACAACCTACAACAATAAACCATAAATAGAACCATCAATAACCCAATAAACACAAACCCATAAAATTTCATCCATAAAACCAACACCAACAACAAACCCATGATTTCCCCAACACCAAAATCCAACAATAAACTATACCACAAGCTTACCTTAGCTTCTTGAACCAACAAGAACCTTGATCTCACTTCAAAAACCCAACAAATAGCTTGAATCAAAGAAAAGAAATGAAAAAATGAAGAAACCCTAGTCTCCCAAGAGCTGAAAATCGAGAAGTGAGGGGAAAAGAATGAGAAAAATGAGACCAACTCATCCAATTAAACACGAAAAACCCGAAAACGTGACTTTACTGTGCTTGGCACTCGGGCGGTCATAAATTACCGCTCGGGCGCGGACCATACTGTCCGAGACCAAACTTCTAGAATTGGTGGCGCTCGGGCGGTCATTTCTTACCGCTCGGGCGCCGTTCTGCACACAGCCGCCTCAAAGATCACCTCCGAAACGCCTCTTCCCGACATAATTGGAAAAAGTGGTATAATGAAAGTTGTAGCTCTATGTCTTGGCTTGCTTCTCCAATTGGCCTCATGTTATTTCAAGGTCTGAGTAAAAAGTTATGCTCAATCTCCCAACATGTGTCACTGGAGGAACGACGACACACACGACAAACTTCAGGGCGCTTTTGGCTTGTCTTCCACAATGATTTGAACAAAACTCAAAACATGAAAGTTACACCTCTATGTCTTATCTAACCACTCCAATTGGCCTCATACCAATTGGCTCAACATACAAATTATCATGAATTTAATCGTAATGATACTACAGTATCACCACACATCATCTATAACCACAATACTATAAATCATAAATATTAACTCTTAACATCAAAACTATACTTAAACTTAACCAAGGAGTCAATAAACATATGAAATCTTAAACCGTACAGATCACCAAGCTTGGATATTACAATCTCCCCTCCTTAGAGGAATTTCGTCCCCGAAATTGACGTCACTGCGCAAAAAGTTCTGGATACCTCTCTCTCATCTCATCCTCGGGTTCCCACGTAGCTTCTTCAATCAAATGATTCCTCCAAAGGACTTTAACAATACCGATCTCTTTGTTTCTCAATACTTTAACTTTGTGATCCAGAATTTGGACTGGAATCTCTTGGTACGTCAAACTCGGCGTCAAGTCCAATGGGTCGTGTCGAAGAACATGGGAAGGATTCGCAATATACTTCCTGAGCAAGGAGACATGAAAAACATTATGAACTCTATCAAGATCTGGCGGTAAGTCTAACCTGTAAGCTCGATCACCGGCTCTGTCCAATATCTCAAATGGACCAATAAATCTCGGACTCAACTTTCCCTTTTTGTTTTACTGCATCACACCTTTAAGAGGTGCTATCTTCAAGAACACATGGTCGCCAACCTCAAACTGCAACGGCCTTCGCGTCACATCAGAATAGCTCTTCTGTCTGGACTGCGCTGTCTTCATCCTCTCTCGAATAACAGCAACAACATCAGCTGTCTGTTGGACCAACTCTAGACCCAACATCTTCCTCTCACCAATCTCATCCCAATATAAGGGTGATCTAAATTTTTTCAATAAAGTGCTTCATAAGGTGCCATGCCAATCGTCGCCTGGTAACTGTTATTGTACGAGAACTCAACAAGAGGCAATTTGGAATCCCAGCTACCAGGATAATCTATAGTACAAGCTCTGAGCATATACTCTAAAATCTGAATAACTCTCTCTGACTGACCGTCGCTCTGGGATGATATGCTGTACTGAAAGCTAACCGTGTACCCATAGCTCTGTGCAAACTCTTCCAAAACTCTGAAGTAAATTTAGGGTCACGATCAGACAAAATCAACACAGGAACACCATGAAGTCTAACAATCTCTGCTACATACTCTTCGGCATACTGGTTCATAGAATACGTTGTCTTGACTGGGAGAAAATGAGCTGACTTGGTCAACCGATCAACGATAACCCAAATAGAGTTAAAACATTTCTGAGTTCTGGGAAGACCAGTCACGAAGTCCATCGTAATGTGCTCCCATTTCCATTGAGGAATCGGCAATGACTGCAATGTCCCAGCAGGTCTCTGATGCTCAATCTTCACCTGCTGACAAGTTAGGCACTGAGAAATGAACATAGAAATATCCTTCTTCATACCTGGCCACTAATAGAGTCTACGAAGATCCTGATACATCTTGGTGCTACCTGGGTGCATCGAGTATGGCGCGGTATGTGCCTCTGTCAAGACGTCTCGTCGAATATCATCCCCAATAGGAATGCATATACGACCTCTGAATGTCGTCAAACCATCTCCATTCATCCCAAACTCTGAATCACCTCTCTCCTCTTCTCTGGCTCTCATCTCTATCAACTGTACATCATTGGCCTGTTCTCTACGTATCCTGTCCGTCATTGTAGCCCAAATGACCAACGCTGAAAAACGAGCAATGGTTCCTGGAACCACCAAAGCTATCTCCTCTCGTTCCAAGTCCAACAACAACGGCTTCTGAATCATAGAACTCAAAGAAGAACTTGACTTACGACTCAATGCATCCACTACAACATTCGCCTTCCCTGGGTGGTAACTAATAGTCACATCATAATCTTTGACAAACTCTAACCACCGCCTCTGTTGCATATTGAGCTCTTTCTGGGAAAATAAATACTTTAAACTCTTGTGGTCCGTGAAAATTTCACACCTTTCGCTATATAAATAATGTCTCCAGATTTTCAGGGCGAAAACCACAGCTGCCAGCTCCAAATCATGCGTAGGGTAATTCTTCTCATAATCTTTCAACTGACGAGAGGCATAAGCCATAACCTTTCCACGCTGCATCAGCACTGCACCAAGACCCTTCTTCGACGCATCGGTATAATCAACAAATTCCCCTGTACCACTGGGCAATGCAAGTACCGGAGCTGTCGTCAACTTATCTTTCAACTCCTGAAATCTATTTTGGCAATCATTGGACCACTCAAACTTCACAGTCTTCCTCGTCAGATTAGTCAACGGCAGGGCAATCTCGGAAAAATCTGAAATGAAGCGACGATAATAACCCGCCAAACCAAGAAAACTGCGTACCTCTGATACAGTGGTAGGGATAGGCCACTTTTGTATCGCCTCTATTTTCGCTGGATCAACAGCTAAGCCATCCTTCGAGACAACATGGCCTAAGAAAGAAATCTGCTCTAACCCGAACTCACATTTCTTCAACTTAGCATACAACTTCTTCTCCCTCAACAACTGAAGAACAACTCTGAGATGCTCTGCATGAAGCTCTCTGGTCTTGAAATAGATCAAAATATCGTCGATAAAAACAATGACAAAGCTATCCAAATATGGCTTTAACACTCGGTTCATAAGATCCATGAAGACTGAAGGAGCATTGCTCAGACCAAACGACATAACAAGAAATTCATAATGACCATACCTGGTCCGAAATGCCGTCTTAGGGATATTAGACTCCCTCACTTTCAACTGATAATAGCCAGATCGCAGATCAATCTTCGAAAACACTGTAGACCCTTGCAATTGGTCAAAAAGATCGTCTATCCGTGGCAACGGATACTTATTCTTGATAGTCACTTTGTTGATCTCTCTGTAATCAATGCACAGTCGCAACGACCCATCTTTATTCTTAACAAAAAGAACCGGAGCTCCCCAAGGCAAAGAACTCGGCCGAATAAAACCTTTATCTAATAGATCCTGCAACTGCGTCTTCAACTCCTTCATCTCTGTAGGGGCCATTCTGTACGAAGCCTTAGAAATAGGAACCGTACCTGGGACTAAATCAATCACAAACTCCACATCTCTGTCCGGCGGTAAACCCGGCACATCATCCTCAAATACATCAGGGAACTCTCTCACAACATCAATATCATCAAGATTCAACTTCACAATTCTATCCATATCCACAATCGAAGCCAAAAACCCATCACAACCTCTAAACAACAACTTCTTAGCCTCAAGACACGAAATAAAAGGAAGGACCAGCGAAGTACCTGCACTGGCGAGCATACCTTCCTTATTTCCATCATCTGCAAATTTCATCGTCTTAGCAACGCAATCAATCACTGCACGGTAAGTCGATAGCCAATCCATGCCAAGAATAATATCAAACGCAACCATCGGAATAACAATCAAATCGGCATAAACCACTCGCCCATCGATTTGAACAGAACACGCATACACAATAGACGTCGGGCACAACACATCTCCCGAAGGCAATACAACATTAAACTGGAGGGGAAGAATAGAAGGAACTAAACCCAAAGATCTCAGAAATAGTTCAGACATAAAAGAATGAGTAGCACCTGTATCAATCAATGTCGTAGCTACTCTGCCTGAAATTAAAATAGTGCTAGAGATCACAGAAGAATCATTGTTTATACCTTCCTTCGTCATGGTAAAGATGCGACCCTGCACCTTCTCCTTGCTCGATCCTCTTGGGCAGTCCTTGGCAATATGGCCTGCAGTGCCACATCTGTAGCATGTATTAGTACCAAGCCTGCACTCACCCCTGTGAGGCCTACTGCACTTGGGACACAATGGCTTCTCTGGATCAGATAAAACAGTTGGTGCTTTAGAACTCGGCTCTAACTTGCCTTTCCCCTTAAAACTGCCCTTGCCTCTCTGGCTCGAACCTTGACCCTTTTGAGCAATAGCATGTGGCCTTGCCTGTCTCTCTCTAGTAATATCCTTCTCATCTTGCTCGGCTAACAATGCTTTAGCCACAATCTCTTTAAATGTCACCGCCTTAGACATATTGATGTCCCTTCTGATTACTGTTCGAAGTCCTCTAATAAAATGAGCACCCTTGTCTTTGTCATCGGATGCAATGTATGGGGCAAACAGACAGCCCTCCTCGAACTTCAGAATACACTCATCAACATTCATACTTCCTTGATGAAGCTCTAAAAATTCAGTCACCTTCCGAGCTCGAAGTGTGTAATGGCCGAGATTTAATTACTGTGATCAGATATGATTAATTGACAGAATTAAGATTGTAGCAGCTCACGTGGAAGAGACGGGCGTCGGTGCAAGATCAACAAGATTTTGGTACAGAACTCTTGGCGCCCGAGCGGTAGAAGATGATCGCCCGAGCGCCAATGTATCAAAAAAAGGATTTCGGACAGAACTCTCTGAGCCCGAGCGGTAGTTTTTGACCGCCCGAGCGCCATAGTAGAATAAGTTAAGGCTCGGACAGAACATCCCGCGCCCGAGCGGTAGATTGCAACCGCCCGAGCGCCGACTGAAATGTGTGAAAATAAGCCACGTTTCTTCCGCATGCATGTGGATGTAAATAAATGTTCAAGCCTTCAGAAATGAAAAAGGAAAAGAATCGAGAAAAGGAACGAGAGAAGTTATAGAAAATCCTTACGCCTTTATATTTTGATCCGCCCGTTAGATTTTGAATTTGACTTCAGTACTGTGTTCCTATCGACGAGAGCTTCAAATAGACATTTACAGAGACAATCTTGAGTTCAGAACTTCCGTTTTTTCATACTGAGACTACAAAAGAAAGGTATAAGTCAATGTGTATCGGGAGATCGACTTGAGTCGGATTGGACTTGAGTTTCCCTAAATCACATACTATTTGATATTACTTGCATTGATTTGATTTGATATGCTTGTTCTATTGATTTAAAGAAAGCATTTGTTAGACGAGTATTAGACCAGCAATCTTGTGACAGAAGTACCTGATAGTGGCGGGATCGTCACGGGCACATTGCACGATGTCACAAGATAGTGTATTGGCGATAGTGCCACAGTCTGTGACGGATAGGTCAAGACACTGGATGTTTGGTTATATCGACGTGGATAGAATCGGAGTTTCTTCTATTACTGTTAGTCGATATAGAAATACCAACGTCTTGAAATCGGGATCCCTAGACTAGGATTGAGTTTAATCTGAGTCGTGGAGTCACGAGTATGATTGATAGTTTGATATTAATTATGTTTCAGATTTGATATATATCTGATATCTGCTTCATGCTTTATATTAATTATATGATTGCATGTTTCGTTGATTTATACTGGGATTTATTCTCACCGGAGTTATCCGGCTGTTGTCGTGTTTGTATGTGTGCATGGCAACAGGTGGGACAGGTTCAGGGTCAAGGAAATGAAGAGGGAGATTGTGATTAGAGTGGAGACTACGGACTTTGATTAGAGATAGGGTTGAACACTTAATACTTAGTAGTTGAACCTTAGTTTGTAAATGATTGTATATAGTACAAGACTTGTACTTTACTTCTATACTGATATGTATAGTAGAGTGATTCCATTACGTTCCGCATTTGATATTATATTTTAAAAAAAAATAAAAAATAAAAATTTGGACCCTGTTTATTATAATTGATTTATTAGTCCCAATGACGATTAAGAACATGATTAGCGTCCGGGTCCCCACAAAGTGCATCTGGGAAGTACTTGTCATAGAAAAGATCCGTGAAATCTTGCCACTTCAATGCCGGAACATCAACACCTACCTTGGTTGCATTCCACCAAATGCGTGCAGCTTTGACTAACATGAACACTGCACATCCAACTCTTTCTTTGTCTTCATACTTGAGATGATCAAATATCGCCTCAAGTGCTTTGATCCACTCTACAGCCACCAATGGATCAGTGCTTCCTGCAAACTCAGGCGGATCCATCCTCTTAAAAGCAGTAAAGATCCCATCAGTTCCAACTGCTTGAACCACTGGGCCTCTTCCTTGTCCTCTACCTTGGCCTGTACCTTGCATACGGAGCAACTGCTGGATCTGCTCACTATGGACCTTGGCTTGCCCTTTTAGTAACTTGCCGAACTCATCGACAACTCTAGAGGAAGAACTATCCTCGCCCTCTGAAGCCTTTCTCTAAGGAGGCATACTCCTACAATGTGCTCACATAATACATATCAATAGATAACAATGAATAGATGTAGAAGAAGACATACCCGGACTGTTGAAAGTAGACGAAGTCATATGCATTGGTCCGAAGAACGGGGCTCTGATACCAATAAATGTAACACCTCTGGCCGATTTTAATAAAATAGCAGCGGAATTTAAAATTTTCTTTGAAGGGAGGAAGGATTTAAAATACATTACAATATATAAACAAAAGTTAATACATGATCAATCAAATGAGGCAACAAAATACAAAACATCATTTTTGTGATCATGTCAAAATACTTGCAAAATAGTCTTCTTCCTTCCCTCTCTTATGCATATGACCCCGGCTCCAATCAACGTCCCGGCCCGTCACTCTTATCTGCATCACATGAATAACTGAAATGAGTATGAAACTCAGCAAGTGGAACTCTTACATAGCAATGTACATATACCATACTCTGTAAAACGTGGCTTTGAAAACATTAAATACCATCAACTCTGAAACATGAATATCATAGAATGAATAACAATAACGATGGTATTTCTCTTTTCTCTGTTGGATTGATATCTATATAGTATCTCTGTCTCTGTGCCTCTATCCCATCGATATGAATCGATAACTCTGAGGGATATAAGCCTATGGTCGTTGATCAACTTATTGCATGCAATCTCTGACTATGTATCTATCAATCCAATAAAACATTTAAACTCTCTCTTGGACATTAAATCAAACACTTTGAATACTATCTTTTCTCTTGTATTCCCTTTGACATGGTTGAGACATAAAATGCCTCTATAATATACAACAAAGTGTAATAATACATAACATGAATCAAGTGAAGGGAATAGCACATTAAAACCATTGAAACAACATACATATATTATCATGTGAGCACAAGAAATGAAATTCCACTTACAACCCTTGCAACCCTTGCTACTATACTCTTGGTATACAACCTACAACAATAAACCATAAATAGAACCATCAATAACCCAATCAACACAAACCCATAACATTTCATCCATAAAACCAACACCATCAACATACCCATGATTTCCCCAACACCAAAATCCAACAATAAACTATACCACAAGCTTACCTTAGCTTCTTGAACCAACAAGAACCTTGATCTCACTTCAAAAACCCAACAAATAGCTTGAATCAAAGAAAAGAAATGAAGAAATGAAGAAACCCTAGTCTCCCAAGAGCTGAAAATCGAGAAGTGAGGGGAAAAGAATGAGAAAAATGAGACCAACTCATCCAATTAAACACTAAAAACCCAAAAACACGACTTTACTGTGCTTGGCACTCAGGTGGTCATAAATTACCGCTCGGGCGCGGACCATACTGTCCGATACCAAACTTCCAGAATTGGTGGCGCTCGGTCGGTCATTTCTTACCGCTCGGGCGCCGCTCTGCGCACAGCCGCCTCAAAGATCGCCTCCGAAACGCCTCTTCCCTACATAATTTGAAAAAGTGGTAAACATGAAAGTTGTAGCTCTATGTCTTGGCTTGCTTCTCCAATTGGCCTCATGTCATTTGAAGGTCTGAGTAAAAAGTTATGCTCAATCTCCCAACATGTGTCACTCGAGGAACGACGACACACATGACAAACTTCGTGGCGCTTTTGGCTTGTCTTCCACAATGATTTGAACAAAACTCAAAACATGAAAGTTACACCTCTATGTCTTATCTAACCACTCCAATTGGCCTCATACCAATTGGCTCAACATACAAATTATCATGAATTTAATCGCAACGACACTACAGTATCACCACACATCATCTATAACCACAATACTATAAATCATAAATCTTAACTCTTAACATCAAAACTATACTTAAACTTAACCAAGGAGTCAATAAACATACGAAATCTTAAACTGTACCGATCACCAAGCTTGGATATTACAAACTACATGGAACTCCAATGATTTCGGCTCATATTATTGAGGGAACTCATGGCAACCGTCCATTAAGGTTCGACATCGATGGGTAAGGTTTGACACGTAAAGATGAACGACGTCATATTATTGGATACTAATCAAACGTGAGACAAAAGTTTACGTAGAGGGTTGCATGGAGATGCAATTGGAAACTACCTTTTAGGAATTGTGATTGGCTGATATTATTCGGGATCATAATTCGCTAATTGGACCTTACGTATCTACTGAGGAAAGGAGTTTCCCGTTTTCACTAGAGGGTAGTGAAAGATGTCAAAACAGTGAGAGCGAAAATTTATGAAGTAAAAATCCATACTTTATATCTTACCAAATATTTTAAAATTGTCATCAACATTTATCTGTTCTTACTTTTCAGTACAATTTGACAATGTCTTCGATTCGCAATCCGCTATCTGGAATACTCGACAAACACATATTAACTGGACCTAATTACCTCACTTGGCTAAGAAACCTGAAAATCGTTTTGAATTCGGAAAGGATAGCATATACACTTACTGAGTCGCCCCCTGTTGAGGCTCCGACTAGCTGCACTACTGAGGAATTGCAAACCTACAAGGATTGGTGTGACCATGACTTGAAGGCCAAGTGTTATATGCAGGCTTCTATGAACGATGAGCTGCAGAGGTGTTTTGAGGATGCAAAGAGTGCTGCTGACATTCATTTGCACCTCAAGGAGCTCTTTGGTGAGCAAACACGTCCTCTTAGATATGCGACTGTCAAGGAGCTGATCACTTTGCGCATGCGAGATGGGGCCTCGGTCTATTTTCATAGTCTAAAGATGATTGGGCTCGTGGACAAGCTCGTTGGCATGGATTTGATGTTGCCTTTGGAGTTGACCACTGACGTGTTACTCTTGTCACTGCCTAGCTCGTTTGATCCTTTGTGGTGAATTTCAATATGAACAAGATGGAGCCGACCCTTGAGGAGTTGGTGAACATGCTTGTGACCTTTGAATCCACCTTCAAGAAAGAGAAGCCGGTTCTTTATGTGGGTTCTTCATCAGGTACGAAGATTGATCCACATGGGAAGGGCAAGAAGCGTTCTTTCCAACGTCTCACGAAGAACGTGCCCTTGATGAGGCAATCTCTGAATCCCATTGTGGCAGCCACACCAGTTAAGGCTGACAAGACTGCTGATGTATGTCATCACTGCAAGAAACCTGGACATTGGAAGCGTAACTGCTGGGAATATCTTGCCCAGAAATGTGGGGACCCGGGCTCTAACTCAATTATCTTTGGGATTAAGTGGATCTTTGCTAGAAAATGTGGGTCAAAATTTTGCTTTTAATATAAAAAACAATTGTATAAAAATCATACACAACAAGATTCTTTATTTTATTTCAACAAAGGTAAATACATGTTTTATTTCTTTTCCATAATACAAACTAGAGTTTACCACAACTACATGTCACATGTAAAAACTCCTAGTTCATCTGCTACGCCCGAAATCTCCACGCTAACTCGATCTCTCATCTTTGTCTTGACCCTGATCCTGTCCCACCTGTTCTCATGCACACATACAGACACAACAACAGCCGGATACTCCGGTTAGAACAAATCCCAGTATAAAACATGTATACATGCATATACACAATATAAATCATGAACATACTATCATGAATGTAATCAACAACAATACATCTTATAGTATATGAAACATAATCAGAATAAGTCAAGCAATGTAAATCAAACTCACATCTTTGACTCAATTCATATCTAAATCTAGGGATCCCGGTGTGAATAAGACGTAACAAGTCTCCCACATACCCTCCCAATCGTGGTGGCGGTACGTCTTATTCCTAGACTTCGGCACTGTCTGTATCAAATATCTACAACCGGAGTCGATCTTCTCCTGTGCTTCGATACCACCAAACGTCTAGAACTTGGCAATTCTGCCAATGACTCTCCTATCTCAATGCTTATACATAAATCAAAATAAAGCACATGCATAACAAGGTATAGAAATCTAGTATGTGATTTTGGGAAACTCGAATCAAATCTAACTCGAGTTGTATCTTCCCGAACCAACATGAATTATACCTTCCTCGTCCTAGTCTTTAGAAATGTCGAGGTCTCGATGTCGAAGCTTGTCACAACAAATCTGAAATGACATGTTCAAAATGCATTCTATCAATCTTAACCCAACTCAATACATATACGATCAATATTACATCTCGGTACATTTCGACGGCATAACGGCGTAATCTCGCAATACCGGTCAATCCAACATCAATAATCAATAACTAACAACTCATAGTTCTCATCATAGCAACATCTACTATACTGAAATCTGCATATACCCAAGTCAAGACATGCTGGAACATAAAAAGATCGCATATCATATCCGTTCTTCAATCCGATTGTGAGTATACAATGTCCAATATCTTAAAAACATTATAGGTTCATCATATACTGATTTTTCCAATACATAAAATCTCAAACCTTGCTGAAACTGAATAAAACTTACATCTTCTTGAAGTTCTCGACGAGAGGATCACAAAATTGTATTCAGATCGAAACTCAGATAAACGGATTGTGCACCACCAAAATATTAAGAGATGAAGAAGCTGAAGAATTCTCAGAGCCCCTCGGATGAAACGCTGTAGAAGAATAACTTTGGTAACCTTTATATTGCATGTAAAGTACACATGGCTCCTCCTTCGGTCTGCACGTCTCGCGCATATGCGCGACCATCACCGGCGCATATGCGTGAGACTCTCTGTCTCGGCGCCTCGGCAAATCAACAGCTCGCGCATATGCGCGCACTCTTCTCGCGCATATGCGCGAGACCTACGGTCTCGGCATTTCTGAATGCATCAGCTCGCGCATATGCACAACCTCTATTCGCGCATATGCGCGAGACCTACGGTCTCTGCATAAGTCAAGTCCAGCAGCTCGCGCATATGCGCGCACTCTCTTCGCGCATATGCGCGAGGTTCTCTGCCTGCCTCGCGCATCACCTATCATATGTTATCTCGAATCGTGCCTTAGATATGGTCCGGCTATGATCACAACAAAGCATAATCATTAATCTCATATGATCAACATCAAATTCTCGGGCATTACATTTCTCCCCCTCTAAGACACGATTTCGTCCCCGAAATCTCAGGCAATCAATCAAAGCTTATAAAGAAGCCTTATACTCAAAAGTTAAATAAATACTTACGTCATGAAAATAACTCTGGATATTTCTGTCTCATCTCTGATTCTATTTCCCAGGTTGCTTCTTCAATGCCATGACGACTCCATTGAACTTTCACCAGCGGAATAGCTTTCGTTCTGAACCGTTTGTCTTTCCAATCAAGAATCTGAATTGGCTTTTCAATATAACTCAAAGTGTCGTCAAGCTCGGCTTCATCAGGTTGAATGACATGAGAAGCATCAGGCATATATTTACGCATCATCGACACATGAAAAACATCATGTATCTCGGATAAGGAAGGAGGAAGAGCAAGTCGATATGCACGATCGCCGATCTTCTCAAGAATCTCATATGGACTGATGTATCTAGGAGACAAATTTCCACGTTTACCAAACCTGACAATGCCTTTGAAAGGAGAAAAATAAAAAAATACTCTGTCTCCCTGCTCAAACACTAACAGTCGACGACGTATATTCGCATACTTGGCTTGTCTATCCTGTGCTGTCTTCATTCTTTTCTGTATCAGTTTCACTTTCTCAGTCATCTCTCGGATCATATCAGGCCCAAGTTCGGGTACCTCAGATATATCATCCCAATACAGAGGAGATCTGCACTTCTTGCCATATAATGCTTCAAACGGTGCCATCTCAATGCTTGTTTGATAGCTGTTGTTGTACGAGAATTCACAAAGAGGAAGTGAATCTTGCCAACTAGTGCCAAAATCTAGCACTACAGCTCTTAACATATCCTCTAAGGTTTGGATAGTCCGCTCTGACTGTCTCTCTGTCTGGGGATGGTAAGCAGTACTCAGGTGCAATGTCGTACCTAAAGCCTGCTGCAGACTGTGCCAAAAATGTGAAGTGAATCGGGGATCACGATCTGATACTATAGATTTCGGCACACCATGTAATCTAACTACCTCTCTAACATATATCTCTGCCA
The DNA here is from genome assembly GCF_012295235.1 of Primulina huaijiensis. Classification (NCBI taxonomy): domain Eukaryota; kingdom Viridiplantae; phylum Streptophyta; class Magnoliopsida; order Lamiales; family Gesneriaceae; genus Primulina; species Primulina huaijiensis. Next base: position 14,710,587 of record NC_133309.1, on the reverse strand, counting down.
TCTGATCATGTCTATACGTCATTCTATACGGAATGACACATGCGGATTTGGTCAATCTGTCTATCACCACCCAAATCGCATCACAACCTCGGGATGATCGTGGTAACTTCGTGACAAAATCCATGGAAATGTGATCCCATTTCCATTCAGGAATAGATAAACTCTGAAGTAAACCCCCGGGTTTCTTCCTCTCGGCCTTCACCTGTTGGCAATTCTAACACTTCGATACAAACTCTGCAATGTCTGATTTCATCTTTTTCCACCAAAACTGTGTTTTTAGATCGTTGTACATCTTCTGCCACCAGGATGAATACTGAACCAACTACAGTGTGCTTCTGATAGAATCTGTTGTTTCAAATCGGAAACATCTGGTACCACAAGACGGTTATTTACGTATAGAACATGATCATGTACCTGATACTCTGAGTGATGTCCCGATCTGTCCATCTGAATCGACTTCTGAACATTCTGATCATTTTTCTTTGCTTCTTTAATGCGAACAATCAGATCTGGTTCCATTTGAATCGCAGCAAGTCGCAATGGTCTACAATCTGTATCAAATACTAATCCAGACAAACAGCAATTCTCAATCAAATTAGAAACACCTATCGTCGATAAGGATAAAGCACATACTTTTCGACTCAAGGCATCTACTGCTGCATTTGATTTTCCTGGATAATACTTAATCTCGCAATCAAAGTCTTTCAGCAGATCAAGCCATCTTCGTTGTCTCATGTTCAATTCTGACTGAGAAAACAAATACTTCAGGCTTTTGTGATCCGAATAGATTTAAAACTTCTCGCCATAGAGATAGTGTCGCCATATCTTGAGTGCAAATACAATGGCCGCCAATTCAAATTCATGAATTGGGTACCGAGTCTCGTGTGGCTTCAACTGTCTAGAGGCATATGCAATCACATGTCCTCGCTGCATAAGAATACATCCTAACCCGTTGTGAGATGCATCACAATATACAACGAAATCCCCCGTACCTGAAGGTATCGTCAATACTGGAGCACTGGTCAATCGTCTCTTCAACTCCAAGAAGCTAGACTCACAAGCTTCAGACCACACAAATGGCGCATTCTTTTGTGTCAACTGGGTAATAGGCTTCGCGATACTGGAGAAATCTTTGATTTATAGTCGATAGTACCCTGCTAGACCCATGAAACTACGTATCTCTGGCACAGAAATCGGTCTAGGACAACTGATTACAGCTTCAACTTTACTTGGATCAACAGAAATCCCGTCTCCAGATATGATATGCCCCAAAAAGACAACCTGTCTCAGCCACAACTCGCATTTTGACAGTTTGGCATATAATTTCTTATTTCTCAGCGTCTGCAACACAATTCTTAAGTGTTAGGCATGCTCAACCATACTCTTGGAATATACCAAAATATCATCAATAAAAACAATAACAAACTCATCTAGATACTTCTGAAAAACACGATTCATCAATCCCATAAACACCGCTGGAGCATTCGTTAAACCAAAAGGCATGACAATAAACTCATAATGTCCGTACCTGGTTTGGAATGCTGTCTTCGGTATGTCTGCATCTCTGACTCGGAGTTGGTGATATCCAGATCGCAGATCGATCTTGGAATAGACAGAAGATCCCTGCAACTGATCAAATACATCGTCGATACGAGGCAATGGGTATTTGTTCTTTATCGTCGCCTTGTTCAGTTGCCGGTAATCAATACACAATCTCATTGAACCGTCTTTCTTTCGCACAAATAGCACTGAAGCGCCCCAAGGAGAAACACTCGGTCTGATATATCCCTTGGCTAGAAGATCTTCTAGCTGAGTTTTTAATTCTTTCAATTCGATTGGCGCCATTCTGTACGGGGCTCGGGATATAGGAACGGTACCTGGAATGAGATCGATGCTAAAATCTACCTCTCGAGCTGGAGGTAACCCTGGAATCTCGTCGGGAAATACATCGGCGAACTTGCATACCACTGGCAAATCTGCCAATGCTGGGCTCGATTTCCGTAGATCTAATTAATAGACAAGGAACCCTTCTGCTCCTCTCTGTAACCATCGTGTCATCGTCAAAATAGATACTAAGGGAATCCGAGATCTGGAACCCTTACCGTAGAATTCCATTCGTCAGCCATCTCTGGTCTGAACCTGACAATCTTCTGGAAACAATCTACAGTGGCTCGGTACTTTGTTAACATATCAATACCGATAATACAATCAAAATCAGATAGCCCAAGCACAACACAGTCTAACTCAATCTCGTGACCCTCAAACTGTAGTATACACTGTCTAACTAAAGTCACGGATATAAGACCACTTCCCAACGGAGAAGTAACAGACACTACGGCAGATAATGACTCGACAGGCAATGCATGTATCAATGCAAAATGTTCTGATATAAATGTATGAGATGCACCTGTATGTATCAAAACATAAGCAGGATAACCGCAAAGGAAACAGTTACCTGCGATCACGTCATCTGGTGCATCTTGGGCCTGCTCTTCTGTCAGTGCAAATACTCGAGCCTGCTGTCTAGGAGGCTGGCTTACTGTCTGGCTACCTCTGGCTCGGGGCTGGGTCTGTGTAGGGGTTGGCTGAAAGGAATGAACAGATGAAGCTTGCCTCTCGGGCTGATTTACGGAACCAGATGCTCCTACACTCTGAGTTTGTTGTATCCTTTTCTGTGGACAAACCCTGGCAAAATGTCCCTGCTGTCTGCAGATATTGCAATGACCCATCACTCCCTGACACTGTTCAGTGGCATGTCTGCCTCGACAAGAACTGCAATACACACCTGTATACTCTGTACTCTGGCCAGGACCTCTCTGTCGTGATCCGCTGGAGCTCGTCGAACTACTCCCTGATCTCTTGAACTGTTTGCCTTTCGCTTTCAACTGGTCTTTTCTCCCACTGCTACTACCACTGCTCTCGAATCTGGGAGGAGGTTGAAAAGAGGATTGTGGTGGTCTTGGACTCAGAGTGACATAAGGAGTGCTTCGTTGCCTAAGTTGTAACACCTCTGGCCGGTTTTAATAAAATAGCAGCGGAAATTAAAAGTTTCTTTGAAGGGAGGAATGATTTAAAATACATTACAATATATAAACAAAAGTTAATACATGATCGATCAATCAAATGAGGCAACAAAATACAAAACATCATTTTTGTGATCATGTCAAAATACTTGCAAAATAGTCTTCTTCCTTCCCTCTCTTATGCATATCACCCCGGCTCCAATCAACGTCCCACCCCGTCACTCTTATCAGCATCACATGAATAACTGAAATGAGTATGAAACTTAGCAAGTGGAACTCTTACATAGCAATGTACATATACCATACTTTGTAAAACGTGGCTTTGAAAACATTAAATACCATCAACTCTGAAACATGAATATCATAGAATGAATAACAATAACGATGGTATTTCTCTTTTCTCTGTTGGATTGATATCTATATAGTATCTCTGTCTCTGTGCCTCTATCCCATCGATATGAATCGATAACTCTGAGGGATATAAGCTTATGGTCGTTGATCAACTTATTGCATGCAATCTCTGACTATGTATCTATCAATCCAATAAAACATTTAAACTCTCTTTTGGACATTAAATCAAACACTTTGAATACTATCTTTTCTCTTGTATTCTCTTTGACATGGTTGAGACATAAAATGCCTCTATAATATAAAACAATGTGTAATAATACATAACATGAATCAAGTGAAGGGAATAGCACATTAAAACCATTGAAACACCAGACATATATTATCATGTGAGCACAAGAAAGAAATTCCACTTACAACTTGCAACACTTGTTACTATACTCTTGGTACACAACCTACAACAATAAACCATAAATAGAACCATCAATAACCCAATAAACACAAACCCATAACATTTCATCCATAAAACCAACACCATCAACAAACCCATGATTTCCCCAACACCAAAATCCAACAATAAACTATATCACAAGCTTACCTTAGCTTCTTGAACCAACAAGAACCTTGATCTCACTTCAAAAACCCAACAAATAGCTCGAATCAAAGAAAAGAAATGAAGAAATGAAGAAACCTAGTCTCCCAAGAGCTGAAAATCGAGAAGTGAGGGGAAAAGAATGAGAAAAATGAGACCAACTCATCCATTTAAACACTAAAAACCCGAAAACACGACTTTACTGTGCTTGGCGCTCGGACGGTCATAAATTACCGCTCGGGCGCAGACCATACTATCCGATACCAAACTTCCAGAATTGGTGGCGCTCGGGCGGTCATTTCTTACCGCTTGGGCGTCGCTCTGCGCACAGCCGCCTCAAAGATCGCCTCCGAAACGCCTCTTCTCGACATAATTTGAAAAAGTGGTAAACATGAAAGTTGTAGCTCTATGTCTTGGCTTGCTTCTCCAATTAGCCTCATGTCATTTGAAGGTCTGAGTAAAAAGTTGTGCTCAAACTCCCAACATGTGTCACTCGAGGAACGACGACACACATGACAAACTTCGTGGAGCTTTTGGCTTGTCTTCCACAATGATTTGAACAAAACTCAAAACATGAAAGTTACACCTCTATGTCTTATCTAACCACTCCAATTGGCCTCATACCAATTGGTTCAACATACAAATTATCATGAATTTAATCGCAACGACACTACAGTATCACCACCCATCATCTATAACCACAATACTATAAATCATAAATCTTAACTCTTAACATCAAAACTATACTTAAACTTAACCAAGGAGTCAATAAACATACGAAATCTTAAACCGTACCGATCACCAAGCTTGGATATTACATAAGTAATCCAGCTTCCGCCCCCTTTGCCCGATTCAACGCTTCAGCGAAGGTATTAGGTCTACCGGTATTTACCAAAGTAAAAATATCTGGATTCAAGCCATTAATAAACTGATCTGCAATGGCCTCATCATTTTCTGCAACATGAGGGGCAAATCGGAGCAATGCAGAGAACTTAACATCATAGTCTTCGATGTTCAGTTGTCCCTGTCTCAAATAGGCAAATTCAGCACCTTTGTCTTTTCGGTAGGACAAGGGAAAGAATCGTTGATAGAACTCTGCTTTGAAGACTTTCCAAGTGATCTCTGTGCCACGATGCTCCAAGGCTCTTTTCGTGGTAAGCCACCAGTTCTTTGCAACTTCTTGCAGTTGATGCCCAATAAGTTTAACTCGTCGCTCGTCAGTGTAGTCAAGAGATTCAAATAACATCTCGATGTCATCGAGCCAACTTTCACATTCAACTGAATTTTCTGCGCCCTTCAGTGTCGGTGGTCGAAATGACTGAAACCGCTTTAACAAAGTCTCCATCGGTGTAGCGGTCACATCCATCGGATCATTGGATGTACTGCCATGTTCTGGTGGCCGACCTGCTACTGGTTGCGGTACTCGTCGAGGAGGCATATCTAATTATCAAACGGATTAGTACACAATCTATACAATCTGTCTCAGTCCTCCTCTGATCATATACCTCTGATCCAGAATCGGTTCTGATTCA
>NC_133309.1:14690911-14704933 GCF_012295235.1 Primulina huaijiensis | reverse complement strand
CAAAGGTAAATACATGTCTTATTCCCTTTTCATAATACAAACTAGAGTTTACCACAACTACATGTCACATGTAAACACTCCTAGTTCATCTGCTACGCCCGAAATCTCCACGCTAACTCGATCTCTCATCTTTGTCGCGACCCTGATCCTGTCCCACCTGTTGTCATGCACACATACAGACACAACAACAGCCGGATACTCCGGTGAGAACAAATCCCAGTATAAAACATGTATACATGCATATACACAATATAAATCATGAACATACTATCATGAATGTAATCAACAACAATACATCTTATAGTATATGAAACATAATCAGAATAAGTCAAGCAATGTAAATCAAACTCATATCTTTGACTCAATTCATATCTAAATCTAGGGATCCCGGTGTGAATAAGATGTAACAAGTCTCCCACCTACCCTCCCAATCGTGGTGGCGGTACGTCTTATTCCTAGACTTCGGCCCTGTCTGTATCGAATATCTACAACCGGAGTCGATCTTCTCCTGTACTTCGATACCACCAAACGTCTAGAACTTGGCAATTCTGCCAATGACTCTCCTATCTCAATGCTTATACATAAATCAAAATAAAGCACAAGCATAACAAGGTATAGAAATCTAGTATGTGATTTTGGGAAACTCGAATCAAATCTAACTCGAGTTGTATCTTCCCGAACCAACATGAATTATACCTTCCTCGTCGTAGTCTTTAGAAATGTCGAGGTCTCGATGTCGAAGCTTGTCACAACAAATCTGAAATGACATGTTCAAAATGCATTCTATCAATCTTAACCCAACTCAATACATATACGATCAATATTACATCTCGGTACATTTCGACGGCATAACGGCGTAATCTCGCGATACTGGTCAATCCAACATCAATAATCAATAACTAACAACTCATAATTCTCATCATAGCAACATCTACTATACTGAAATCAGCATATACCAAAGTCAAGATATGCTGGAACATAAAAAGATCACATATCATATCCGTTCTTCAATCCGATTGTGAGTATACAATGTCCAATATCTCAAAAACATTATAGGTTCATCATATACTGATTTTTCCAATACATAAATCTCAAACCTTGCTGAAACTGAATAAAACTTACATCTTCTTGAAGTTCTCGACGAGAGGATCACAAAATTGTATTCAGATCGAAACTCGGATAAACGGATTGTGCACCCCCAAAATATTAAGAGATGAAGAAGCTGAAGAATTCTCAGAGCTCCTCGGATGAAATGCTGAAGAAGAATAACTTTGGTAACCTTTATATTGCATGTAAAGTACACATGGCTCCTCCTTTGGTCTGCACGTCTCGCGCATATGCGCGAGACTCTCTGTCTCGGCGCCTCGGCAAATCAACAGATCGCGCATATGCGCGAGACCTACGGTCTCGGCATTTCTGAATGCATCAGCTCGCGCGTATGCGCAACCGCTATTCGCGCATATGCGCGAGACCTACGGTCTCCGCATAAGTCAAGTCCAGCAGCTCGCGCATATGCGCGCACTCTCTTCGCGCATATGCCCGAGGTTCTCTGCCTGCCTCGCGCATCACCTATCATATGTTATCTCGAATCGTGCCTCAGATATGGTCCGGCTATGATCACAACAAAGCATAATCATTAATCTCATATGATCAACATCAAATTCTCGGGCATTACAAGAAAGGTTCTGGAAATTAACTCTACTTATTTGGTATTAGATACCGGCTGTGGCTCACATCTCTGTAATGAGTTGCAGGTGATGGGAAGAAGTAGGAGACTAAGGGAAGGTGAGACCTTCTTGAGGATGGGCAATGGAGCAAGAGTTGCTGCCAAGGCCGTAGGAGATGTTTGTTTACTTTTGAACAATGATTTTAAGTTTAGTTTTAAGAGATGTTTTGTTTGTACAAGATTTGGTGAAAAACATTGTTTCCATTTCTATGTTGATAAAGATGGATATTCTTGTTTATTTGGCAAAGGTGTTTGCAATATTTACAAGAATGAATGTTTGATTGGTACTGGAGAACTTGAAAACGATCTCTATAAATTAAAATTGAAAGATATTCCAATAAATGTCCATTAAAAGGCAGACTCCATATGAGATATGGATGGGTAAGCCTCCCAGATATTCTTATCTTAGAATATGGGGGTGCCCTGCTTATGTGAAGCAGGTAGTGGGAGATAAATTGGATAGTCGATCCATTTTATGCTACTTTGTGGGATATCCAAAGAATTTAGTTGGATACTATTTCTATCATCAACAAGAAACAAAGCTGATATGAATCTGGTCGGGCATGACGTGCGAATAAAGAGGTTCAAGGCAGAGGTTCAAGGATGTCCAAGGTTCGTGATGCATGGGAGTACGTTTGGGACCACAGGAACATTATTCAAGCATTATTTTGAAGAACCGAGGCTGCACGGACCCGAGAACTGACCCGTACACGGGGTCCGTGTCCATTACACTTGAGGAAGAGAAATCCCGAGCCTACACGGACCCGAGCACAGACCTGTACACGGGGTCCGTGTCCATTGTTTTCCCGGAGAGTAATTTGACCGAGCATACACAGACCCTTACCCGGAGGCCTACACGGGGTCCGTGTCCGATACGTTTGGGCGCAGATTTTTTTTCTATTTTAGAGTTTTTATTATCTTGACAAGTAGATTTCATATCTTTTTGATTTGGCATCAATATATAGACAAATTTTATTGTTTGAAAACACAACATTGAATTATTGAGTTTATAAAACTTTTCTTTGAGAATTCTCTAAAAAACAAGCTTAAGTTTCGTTATAACTTTTGCATCGTATCAAATCAAACTTATCAAAAGATTTATCTTTTGTGGCGTTTGTCAATCGAAGATCACGAGGGTTGCCAAAGACGGGTTCTTTGGAGGTTCTCTTGAACGCGATTGTTCCTATCGTTGATTAATTGTTGCTAGGCCGCGTGATCTAGAGGCGATTATCACACCTATCAATTACTTTTTTCAAAGATCGGGACAAATCAAAGATCTCGTGGGCGGGATCGTATCAAGTGGTATCAGAGCCATACTCTTGACCGGTCGTGTGGGTGCATGTTCCTGGAAGTGCCCTGGAGTGCGGGTTAACGAAGGAGTTGGCACGAGGACGTACAGTCTAAAAGGGGTCGGGAATGATGTGAGTGCATGTTCCTGGAAGTGCCCTGGAGTGCTGGTTAACGAAGGAGTTGGCACGAGGACGTACAGTCTAAAGGGGTCGGGAATGATGTGATTGCATGTTCCTGGAAGTGCCTTGGAGTGCGGGTTAACGAAGGAGTTGGCACGAGGACCTGCAATCTAAAGGGGTCGGGAATGATGTGTCCCACATCGGTTAGCAAGAGTTGTCTTGGGTAAAATATATATGAATACACAATCCTCCCCTTATGAGCTAGCTTTTGAGGTGGAGTTAGGTGGATTCATATCAAAAGGTGTTTGTTTCTAGAAATGCAACCCTTTTGGAAAAGGAATTTCTATTGGATAGAAAAGGGAAGATGATAGAACTCGAAGAGGTTCGAGAGATACCCACAATCGAAGAACACACACCCGAAGAGCCAAGAGAGGAGATACAAGCTCATAGAAGATCCGAGAGAGTCTCGAGACCACCTATGAGGTATGGTCTGCTTCTTGAAGAGGGCAATGATGAGCCTATCCATGGATGTGATCCAAGGACCTTCAAGGAAGCGTTATCTGATGCCGATTCATCCAAGTGGCTTGAAGCAATGAAATCTGAAGCAAGTGGCAGATGAATGTTAAGACAGCTTTTCCTAATGGGGATATTAAGGAAGAGATTTACATGTCTCAACCTGAAGGGTTTACATCTATCGGAAGTGAGCATATGGTATGCAAACTTTAGAGATCTATTTATGGTCTAAAGCAGGCATCTAGGAGTTGGAACCTCAGATTCGATAATACAATCAAAGAGTTTGGTTTTACAAAGAATCCTGAGGAACCCTGTGTGTATAAGAAGGTCAGTGGGAGTGATTTGACATTCCTGCTGCTTTATGTTGTTGACATTCTACTCATTGGGAATGATGTAGGAATGTTGCAATCAACTAAAATATGGTTAGCAAGTAAGTTCTCGATGCAGGACTTGGGTGAAGCATCTTTTGTATTGGGAATACAGATCTATATAGATAGATAAAAAAGATTGCTTGGTCTCACCCAGTCCACATACATTGATGCCATCGTAAATCGGTTCTCGATGGATGAGTCCAAGAGAGGACATATACCAATGTGTCATGGCGTGTCCCTATCCAAGTCTATGTCTCCCAAGACTGATGCAGAGATAGCGGCGATGACAAGCATTCCTTATGCATCTGCGATTGGTAGCATCATGTATGAGATGATATCTACACGTCCTGACGTGGCTTTCGCACTAAGTGTAGTGAGTAGATATCAATCGAACTGTGGGGACCCGGGCTCTAACTCAATTATCTTTGGGATTAAGTGGATCTTTGCTAGAAAATGTGGTTCAAAATTTTGCTTTTAACATCAAAAAATTTGTATATAATCATACACAAGTGATATCTCTATTTTATTTCAACAACAGTAAGTACATGTTTTCTTCCATTACATGTTTATACAAACTAGTGTTTATAACACACTACATATCAAATGTAAAACTACTAGTTCCTCTTCTACGCCTGAAGTCACCACGCTATCCAATCTCAGTCATCCTCGTCGTGACCCTGATCCTGTCCCACCTGTTGTCATGCACACATAGAGACACAACAACAGCCGGAAACTCCGGTGAGAACAAATCCCAGTATAAAATATGTATACATGCATGTCATGCAAATAAACACAAGATAATAAAACATAAATCAGTATTTATGACACATTAGTGAATACGGATAAAACTCTTTGACTCTTACTCTTTGACTCGACTCATATCTAAGTCTATGGATCCCGGTGTGAATAATACGTAACAATCTCCCACCTACTCTCCCAATCAGGGTGGCGGTACGTCCAATTCCTAAACTTCGGTCCTATCTGTATCGAATATCTACAATAGGAGTTGATCTTCTCCTACGCCCATCGATATCACCGAACATCTAGTACTTGGCAATTCTACCAAGGCTTACCTATCTCAAGTACATTGCTATAATTCAATAGACAAGGCATAACCGTATCAAATTAAAAACAATCTAGTATGTGATTTTGGTAAACTCAAATCGGATCTAAGTCGAGTTGTGCAATCCCGAATCAACATTGCTTTATACCTTTCTTGTCGTAGTCTCGGTTTGAACAAGTCCAAGTCTTGAAATCTCGATATCCAATCTATCAATACCAATCTGAAAAGACATATATACAATGTACCATATCAACCTCTAACTCAAAGGAGTACACATAAGGATCAATATTCAATCTCGGTACATTTCGACGGTATAACGGCGTAATCTTGCGATACCGTAGCTCAAACATCATAAGATCAATATCATCAATTCATAACAACAATCATATGCATATCACAACCTCAAAATTTTGCACAACTCAGGCCATATAAGCTGGAAAATGAGAACAATAACATACGGTATCCTTTCTTCAATCCGTTTTTGATTATACGTTTACCGTAAAGTCAAGAACACATATTATCAACCAAACTATAATTCCCCCAACATCTGAATTTCAAACCAGGCTAGAAAACAATAAAACTTACATCCTTTGAAAGCTTATGAGGAGAGGAACAAAAATCTACACTCAGATTGAAAATCGTGTGGTCGGATTTTGCACAATCAGTTCTCTACCATGACATGAAACTTGATGGAATTTCTAAAGCTCTCTCGATCCTTTCTCCTGAAGAATGAAGGAATGAAGAACAACTCATATATATATCTTGCATGGTAAGGGCAAGTGGCTTATTCTCTGTTCAACATGTCTCGCGCATATGCGCGACCATCACCGGCGCAGATGCGCGAGACGCTCTGTCTCGGCACTTGACAATTTCAGCTGCTGGCGCATATGCGCGCCCTCTCTCGGCGCATATGCGCCAACTTCTCTAGACAAATACTTTGGCTACTGGACACCTCGCGCATATGCGCGCCTCTTGTCGCGCATATGCGCTAGACCTTCGTCTCGGCACATCTTGGAAACACACAGCTCGCGCATATGCGCGCCCACTCTTCGCGCATATGCACGAGACCTTCTGGTCACGCACTCAACAATACTCATGCCATGTCAATTCATATCTCGAGATGATCCGTCTAAAATCACACCAATTTATCAGTTCCTCATTTCAGATTAACATAATAAAAATCTCGGGCATTACAATTCTCCCCCTCTTAGACATGAGTTCGTCCTCGAACTCGCAGGCAATCAATAAAACATATAAGATAAGCAGGAATAAGAACGGTACAAGCATAATCGGACAGAAAGACTCACATCAATGAAATAACTCTGGAAATCTCTGTCTCATATCAGACTCAGTCTCCCAGGTAGCTTCTTCAATACCATGACGACTCCATTGAACTTTCACCAGCGGAATTGTCTTCGTTCTGAGTTGTTTGTCCTTCCGATCAATAATCTGAATCGGCTGCTCAAAATAACTCAAAGTCTCATCGAGTTCGGCCTCGTCAGGCTGAAGAATATGAGAAGTATCAGGCATATATTTACGCAGCATCGATACATGGAAGACATCATGTATCCCAGATAGAGAAGGAGGAAGAGCAAGTCGATATGCACGATCGCCAATATTTTCATTAATTTCGTACGGACCGATGTATCTAGGAGATAATTTACCGTGTTTACCAAATCTGACAACACCTCTGAAAGGAGATATCTTCAGGAATACTCTATCTCCCTGTTCAAACACTAACGGTCGACAACGTACATTTGCATACTTGTCTTGTGTATCCTGAGCTGTCTTCATTCTTTTCTGGATCAGTCTTACTTTATTAGTCATCTCTCGGATCATATCAGGCCCAAGCTCTGGTACTTCTGAGATGTCATCCCAATACAACGGAGATCTGCACTTCTTTTCATATAAAGCCTCAAACGGCGCCATCTCGATGCTTGTCTGATAACTGTTGTTGTACGAGAATTCACAAAGAGGGAATGAATCTTGCCAACTAGTGCCAAAATCTAGCACTACAGCCCTTAGTATATCGTCTAAGGTCTGGATAGTCCGCTCTGACTGTCCGTCTGTCTGGGGATGGTAAGCAGTACTCAGGTGCAATGTCGTACCTAAAGCCTGCTACAGACTGTGCCAAAAGTGTGAAGTGAATCGTGGATCACGATCTGATACGATCGACTTCGGCACACCATGCAATCTGACTATCTCTCTAACATATATCTCAGCCATCTGATCATATCGATACGTCATTCTGTATGGAATAAAACATGCTGATTTGGTCAATCTGTCTATCACAACCCAAATCGCATCACAACCCCGGGATGATCGTGGTAACTTCGTAACAAAGTCCATGGAAAATGTGGTCCCATTTCCATTCAGGAATATATAAACTCTGAAGTAAACCTCCGGGTTTCTTTCTCTCAGCCTTCACCTGTTGGCAATTCAAACACTTAGATACAAATTCTGCAATATCTGATTTCATCTGTTTCCACCAAAACTATATCTTTAGATCGTTGTACATCTTTCCGCCACCATGATGAATACTGAACCGACTACAGTGCGCTTTTGATAATATCTGATGTTTCAAATCTGAAATATCTGGCACGACAAGACGGTTATTCACATATAAAACATGATCATGTACCTGATACTCTGAATGATGTCCGGATCTGACCATCTCAATCGACTTATGAACATTCTGATCATTTTTCTGTGCTTCTTTAATGCGAACAATCAAATCTGGTTCCATTTGAATCGTAGCAAGTCGCAATGGTCTACTATCTGTGTCAAATGCTATTCCAGACAAACAACAATCTTCAATTAAATTCGACACACCTATCGTCGATAAGGATAGAGCACATACCTTTCGACTCAAGGCATCCGCTGCTGCCTTAGACCTCCCTGGATAGTATTTGATTTCACAATCGAATTCCTTCAATAAATCGAGCCATCTACGCTGTCTCATGTTCAGCTCTGACTGTGAAAATAGGTAATTCAAGCTCTTGTGATCAGAATATATTTCAAACTTCTCGCCGTAGAGATAGTGTCGCCATATCTTGAGTGCAAATACAATGGCCGCCAATTCAAGATCATGAATTGGGTAACGAGTTTCATGTGGTTTCAACTGTCTCGAGGCATAAGCAATCACATGTCTCCGCTGCATCAAGACACAACCTAATCCTCTGTAATAAGCATCACAATACACAATAAAATCACCAGTACCTGATGGAATAGTCAAGATCGGTGCACTGGTCAGTCTTTTCCTCAACTCAAGAAAACTGGACTCACAGTCTTCAGACCATACAAATGGTGCATTCTTCTGAGTCAACTGAGTAATCGGCTTTGCAATACTGGAGAAATATTTGATGAATCGTCGATAGTACCTGGCTAAACCCATGAAACTGCGTATCTCTGGCACTGATGTCGGTCTCGGCCAAGAAATCACAGCCTCAACCTTACTAGGATCAACCAAAATACCCTCTCCAGATACAATATGCCCCAAAAATACAACTTGATTCAACCAAAACTCACATTTTGATAGCTTGGCATACAATTTCTCTGTTCTTAACGTTCTCAACACAGTTCTCAAATGTTCAGCATGATCAATTCTATTCTGGTTCTAAACGCTGTCTTTGGTATATCAATCTCTCTGTGATGCGAACACGGATGTGCACGTCCCAAGGAAAGCATGAGATCCCTTAGAGTTACCAGCGGGACCAATCACGAGGGGACGACTGAAGAAGTTTAAAGAGGCGTTAAATGGGCTTATGAGCAAGGAAGAAGGACTTACAAACAAGGTGCAAAGTGCTGAAGGGTTCATGATGCATGGGAATAAGTTTGGGAGCCAAAGGAACATTATTCAAGTGATAAATGAAGAGGAGCCCAGCAGCTTCGGCTCCCGAGCGGCCAAACATTACCGCCCGAGCGCCACACTTACTGTCCAAGGAGAGAATTTCCAGAACACTCGGCGCTCGAGCGGTCACATTCTACCGCCCGAGCGCGAATAGTCCAGAGCCTTCGGCGCTCGAGCGGTCAAATTATACCGCCCGAGCGCTAGTCATTTTCGGGAAATTATTTGTTTCTTTATTTAGAGTTTTAATTATCTTGGTAACTTGATTTTGAGCATATTTTTGATTTGTAGTCAATATATGGACGAATTTTGGGATTGTAAAACATTAATTCAGATTATTATTGAGTTTATAAAACTTTTCTTTGAGAAGTCTCTCAAAAACAAGCTTAAGTTTCGTTATAACTTTTGCGTCGTATCAAATCAAACTTATCAAAAGATTTATCTTTTGTGGCGTTTGTCAATCGAATATCACGAGGGTTGCCAAGGACGGGTTCTTTGGAGGTTCTCTTGTACGCGATTGTTCTTTCGTTGATTAGTTGTTGCTAGACCGCGTGATCTAGAGGCGATTATCACACCTATCAATTACTTGTTTCAAAGATCGGGACAAATCAAAGATCTCGTGGGCGGGATCGTATCAAGTGGTATCAGAGCTTTTGGTTTTTGATTCAAGTAAGCGTATCCGTTCAATTCCTCGTAGAATTTTCAATACCGATTTTCGTGTAGTGATTTCTACGTATTTGTTGAATCTAAAAAAAAACAAAAATTCGAGGTTACTGTTCACTGCCGGATTTACTGTTCCGGTACTGTTCATATTCGGAGTTACTGTTCATTCGCGGGAGTTACTGTTCACCCGAAAAAAAAAGAAAAAAAAAATTGAATAGGGTGTTTGTTGAATTTTAGCGCTTATATTTCAGCGTTGAGTTTGTCCTTGTCATTTAGTCGCATTTTAGTCAATTTCCAAAGTTGCTTTTTCTTGTGTGATCTAAGTGAGTCGAATTTCAAGCGTCACAGGATTGATTTCTTAAGTTTGATACGTGGAAGCCACGAGACTTAAGCGCCCCTTGAGAATTCTCACTTAGAGTGAAAATATTTGAGTGGAGCGAATTTTCATTGGAGTGACCGTGAGCATTTGGGTGAGGAACATATTGTTTTCTACTAACGTTTTCTTGCAGGTACAAACTGAAATTAAATGGAGAGGGAGGTAGGAGATAGTTCGAACCCGGGGTTATCGAAGTACAAATGGAGGCGTTATTTGGGCATTTTAGTAGGATGTTGAAAGTTGAGATTGAGCCATTACATGAGCGGTTGGATAGGCTTGAGGTTAGTACGAGTGGAAAAAAATCAAATCCTAAAAATATGGGTAGAGAAGAAGAAGCGGAAGAGTTTGATTTTGGAGGAGAAGAGGAGAGCCAAAATGATAATTGGGGTAGGAATGGAAGAGGTAAAGGAATTGGTAGAGGTAGAAGAGAAGCCGTTCGGGGTAGATATGATGGGAATAGGGAAGATGTTAATATGGGTAGTATTAAGATGAAAATCCCTTCGTTCCATGGTAAATCTGATCCGGAGGCATATTTAGAGTTGAAAAAGAGGGTAGAGTTTGTGTTTCAGTGTCACCACTATTCCGAACCAAAGAAGGTGAGGTTGGCGGTGGTTGAATTTTTAGACTATGCTCTCATTTGGTGGGATCAATTAGTGACCACTAGGAGGAGGTATAATGAGAGGCCCATAGAAACTTGGGATGAGATGAAGAGAGTGATGAGAAAAAGGTTTGTGCCCAACCACTACTATAGGGAGATGTTTAAGAGGCTACAAACTTTGAGGCAAGGGGTGAAGAGTGTAGAGGACTACTTTAAAGAGTTGGAAGTAGTCATGATTAGAGCAAACATTGAGGAGGATTGTGAGGCTACTATGGTTCGATTTTTGTGTGGTTTGAACAGGGAAATTCAAGACCAAGTAGAGCTCAGACACTACTTGGATCTAGACGAAATGGTGCAAATGGCCATAAAAGTGGAGCAACAACTCAAAAGGCGTGGAGTTGGCCGCACCAATCAAACCGGAGGTTCATCATCTTCATGGCGATCAAATGTGGTGAAGCGTGAGGAGAATAAGGTGGTGAGCAAGCCCAAATTTGAGACCAAACAGGAAGCACCTAAGCAAGGAGTGCAAGGTAAATCTGAAACTCCTTCTAATCGATCTAGAGATACTAAATGTTTTAGGTGTCAAGGGTTGGGTCATATTTCTAGTGAATGTCCTAATAAGAGGGTGATGATCTTGAATGACTATGGTGAGTATGAATCTCATAGTGAGGGTGATGATGATGATGAGATGCCTGCATTAGAGGATCCTGACGAGGGTTATGAGGCGGTTGTTGGAGAAGCACTAGTGACTAGGCGTATCATGAGTGCCCAAGTCAAGGAGGAGGAGACTAACCAAAGGGAAAACTTATTCCATACTAGATGTTTTGTAAATCAAAAGGTTTGCAATTTAATCATAGATGGGGGGAGTTGTACTAATGTGGCTAGTTGTGAGATGGTAGAGAAATTGGGTTTACCTACATTAAAGCACCCTCAACCATATAGGCTTCAATGGTTGAATGATTGTGCGGAAGTGAAGGTGACAAAACAAGTGCTAGTGCCTTTTTCTATTGGGAAGTATGTGGATGAGGTCTTGTGTGATGTGGTACCTATGCATGCTTGCCATATCTTGTTGGGTAGACCTTGGCAATATGATAGGCGAGTGACACATGATGGGTTCAAGAACAAGTATTCATTTGTGTTGAAAAAGGAGTCCATTGTTTTACTTCCTTTGTCCCCAAAGCAAGTGTTGGAGGACCAATTGAAAAAAAAGAGGAGAGATGAGGCCGAAAAAAAGAGTGAATTAAAAAGTGAGATGGCCTTTGAAGATAAAAATGAAATGGCTGAAAAAAAGAGTGACAAAAAAAGTGAGATAGCCATACAAAAGAAAAAGGAGAGGAAAGAAAATGAGGGAAAAGAAAATGAGAGGAAAGAGGCCAAAAAGAAAACATACATGGCCCAAAAAAGTGAGTTGAAGCAATTGATGCACACACGTGAACCACTTGTGTTGATTCTTTATAAAGAGATCCTCTTTAACACAAGTGATATAGCCGGGTCCCTTCCGAGCATTGTTGTTTCACTTTTGCAGGAATTTGATGATATATTTCCGGAGGAGCTACCTCAAGGGCTACCACCATTGAGGGGGATTGAGCACCAAATTGATTTGGTGCCCGGGAGTGCATTACCAAATCGTCCGGCTTATAGGAGCAATCCGGAGGAGGCTAAGGAGCTTCAACGACAGGTAAGTGAGTTGTTAGATATGGGTTTTGTGCGTGAGTCCATGTCCCCTTGTGCTGTGCCTGTTTTGTTAGTTCCTAAGAAAGATGGTTCATGGCGTATGTGTGTGGATTGTAGGGCAATCAATAACATCACCATTAAGTATAGGCATCCCATACCTAGACTAGATGATATGTTAGATGAATTGCATGGTGCTTGTATCTTTAGCAAAATTGATTTGAAAAGTGGTTATCACCAAATTAGGATGAGGGAAGGTGATGAGTGGAAAACTGCTTTTAAAACCAAGTACGGGTTGTATGAGTGGATGGTGATGCCATTTGGCTTAACTAACGCTCCTAGCACCTTTATGAGGTTAATGAACCATGTCTTGCGTGCATACATAGGGAAATTTGTTGTTGTTTACTTTGATGATATCCTAGTATATAGCAAAGACTTGGATGAGCATGTTGATCACTTGAAACTTGTGCTAATCACACTAAGGGCTGAAAATCTATATGCTAACCTAAAGAAATGTGATTTTTGTACAAGCAAACTTGTCTTCCTTGGTTTTGTGGTAAGCTCACAGGGGATACAAGTGGATGAGGACAAGGTAAGTGCTATTCGAGATTGGCCATCGCCTACTACTGTTGGTCAAGTCCGAAGTTTTCATGGACTTGCAAGCTTCTATAGGAGGTTTGTAAAGGATTTTAGCACATTGGCAGCACCCATGACAGCGGTGATCAAGAAGAACGTTCCATTCCATTGGGGCGAGGAGCAAGAGAAGTCTTTTAATACTATTAAGCAAAAATTAATTAATGCTCCTTTACTTGTTTTGCCTGACTTTGCTAATACGTTTGAAATTGAATGTGATGCTTCAGGCGTAGGTATCGGCGGAGTTTTGATGCAAGGAGGACGGCCCGTGGCGTACTTTAGTGAGAAGCTCAATGGAGCAGCGCTGAACTATCCCACGTATGATAAGGAGTTCTACGCACTTGTGAGGACTCTAGAGACGTGGCAGCACTACTTAAGGCCTAAGGAGTTTGTGATTCATACGGATCATGAGTCTCTAAAGCACCTTAAGGGACAACAGAAGTTGAACAAAAGACATGCCAAGTGGGTGGCGTTCATTGAAACATTCCCCTACATCATCAAGTACAAACAAGGTAAGGAAAATGTAGTGGCCGACGCACTATCACGAAGGTACGTACTTTTCTCTACTTTGGAGTCTAAAATTTTGGGGTTTGAGCATGTCAAGGAGTTGTATGTGCTAGATGACGATTTTAAGAATGTGTTTGAAACTTTTATGCATGGTCCACATGACAAATTCTATTTGCATAATGGTTTCTTATTTAGAGAAGATATGTTGTGCATCCCTCGATCATCCACTCGTGAATTACTTGTTAGGGAGGCACATGAGGGTGGTTTTATGGGACACTTTGGTGTGGCAAAAACTTTAAGTGCATTGCATGAACATTTCTATTGGCCACACATGAAGCGTGATGTTGAGCGTGTTTGTGATAAGTGCATAATTTGTAGACAAGCTAAGTCTAGGACACAACCACATGGATTGTATACACCACTTCCTGTTCCTAGTGAGCCTTGGATTGACATTTCTATGGACTTTGTTTTGGGGTTGCCTAGGACTAAGAAGGGGATGGATTCAATATTTGTTGTTGTTGATAGATTCTCTAAGATGGCACATTTTATAGCTTGTCATAAAACTGATGATGCGTCTCACATTGCGGATTTGTTCTTTAGGGAAGTCGTTAGGTTGCATGGCATGCCTAGGACTATTGTTTCTGA
>NC_133309.1:14687908-14688112 GCF_012295235.1 Primulina huaijiensis | reverse complement strand
ACAAGAAAATTTTTCAGAAAATTGATGCACCATAAAAAAATTTAATTTTCGAGATTTTCGAAAAAAAAAATATATATATATTTTCGAATCTGCCCGGAACTGTTCCGGGCAGACCCGCGCGCAGGGCAGCGCGCTCAGCGCGCAGCGCGGCGAGGCGTGCGGAGCGTCCGCACGCTGCCCGCGGCGCCGCGCGCGCCTGTGCGC
>NC_133309.1:14687071-14687808 GCF_012295235.1 Primulina huaijiensis | reverse complement strand
AAACGTTCGGGCAGCGAGGGCGGCTGCCCGGGATCGTCTCGGGAAACGTGCTGGATGATGGGCTTGAACTGTTTGGGCCTAGGGTGCAATTTTCTAATTTTTGAAAATTTTGGGCAAAATTGATATTTTGGAAAATTTATTCAATTTTTATTTTGGAAAATTGACTTTTGGAAAAATTAATAATTTTCTTGTAAAATTAATAATTAGAATGTGATTTTAATTATTTATGGTAAAATTGAGTTTTTACAAGAAATCAATTATTATTGATTTAATTGGAAATTAAATAAAGGGGTTTATTTAATTTATTAAATTCTTTAATAATTGTGGTGGTTTGTGATAAATTATTAGATATATGATTTATCAATTAATT
Source organism: Primulina huaijiensis (assembly GCF_012295235.1). Classification (NCBI taxonomy): domain Eukaryota; kingdom Viridiplantae; phylum Streptophyta; class Magnoliopsida; order Lamiales; family Gesneriaceae; genus Primulina; species Primulina huaijiensis. The sequence goes on along the minus strand of NC_133309.1, from coordinate 14,687,438 downwards.
AAATTGTTTAATTAAATTGATGTTAATATTTGATATTAAATGCATGAAGGATGATCGAGAGCCTTGACCAATGTGTTAGGTGTATGTTAGGATATTTTACTGTTTTTATTCAATTTTATAATATTTGATATTATTAAAGTGGGCCTGGTTTATGGCCCGTTCCCACCCCCATGAGATGTTTCCCTTATGTGCCATGGCTATTCAAATGTAATTATTAGAAATAGTGGGAGATCAAGACTGGAAGATGGTGGGCCCGATGATCAAGATGAAGACATGTAAAATATTGGAAGCTTTTGTAATAGTTGCATTTGCATCCCTGCATTCACCTAGGTTTTGGACCTGGATCCATGTATGGCTCACATGGATC
>NC_133309.1:14626354-14681279 GCF_012295235.1 Primulina huaijiensis | reverse complement strand
TATTAAACTCAAATGTTGGGTTTATTAAATATTAAATTTTGGAAGTGATAAAAATTCAATGAGTTGAATTTATAATTTAAATAATAAATTCAAATGTTGAATTTATAATGTATTTAATTTATTAAGCTCAAAAGTTGAGTTTATTAATTAATAAATTAAATAAGGTGGGTATGTTTAATGGGCTTGTAAGAGTACAAGTCCATCATAATAAATAATTAAAGTTTTAATAGGCTTTGATTAAATTAATTAAACTAGTTGGACTAGCCCAATTAATTAAATCAAGCCCATTAATGTTAATTATGTAGTTAGGGTTTAAGTTAATTATAAATAATACAAAAAAAGGTCAAACCCTACACCACCACCTACCACCCCTTCGAGACTCCCACTTCCAAAGAGAAAAAAAAAATTGGCCACTATTTTTAAAGGAAAATTTGAGCCATCTCTCAATTATTTTCTCTTCTACGCAAAATATCTTCCATATTTTCTAGTGCAAATTGGAAAAGGAACACACTATCTAGGCTATTATTTAATTATAAATAACACATGTTAAAAAAAAAAACCCTAGCCCACCACAACCCTTCATCTTTCGAGACTTCCACTTTCAAAAGAAAAAAAAATTGGCCTCTTTGGTTTTTCTTTCCAAGGTTGAGCCGCCTCTCGTTTTAGTCTCCAACGTAAAATCTCTTCCAAATTTTCTAGTGCAATTTGGAAGAGGAACATACCATCCAGTCGTGGACTTGATAGGAAGAATTCATCGAAGAAAGTTCGTAGGGAATCAACAAGAGCTAATCCGTTTATACCGGATTAGTTGGAGTCAAGTGATTTAATTCACAAAGGTATAATTCTTTAAACATCCTATGCATGTCTAATTCCTGAAAACCATACGAGTGTCCAAAAGAATTATTTTGTTTTCAAAATAAAATAAAAATTTTAAACTTCCGCTGCGTTTGGGCACGTAGGAAACCGAGATCCAACAAATATATGGATGAATTTTGGGATTGTAAAACATTAATTCAGATTATTATTGAGTATATAAAACTTTTCTTTGAGAAGTCTCTCAAAAACAAGCTTAAGTGTCGTTATAACTTTTGCGACGTATCAAATCAAACTTATCAAAAGATTTATCTTTTGTGGCGTTTGTCAATAGAATATCACGAGGGTTGCCAAGGACGGGTTCTTTGGAGGTTCTCTTGTACGCGATTGTTCTTTCGTTGATTAGTTGTTGCTAGACCGCGTGATCTAGAGGCGATTATCACACCTATCAATTACTTGTTTCAAAGATCGGGACAAATCAAAGATCTCGTGGGCGGGATCGTATCACTCTGACTCTCAACTGATGATATCCAGATCTCAGATCGATCTTAGAATAGACAGAAGAACCCAGCAAGTGATCAAATAAATCATCGATACGAGGCAATGGGTATTTGTTCTTTACCGTTGCTTTGTTCAGTTGCCGGTGGTCAATACAAAGTCTCATCGAACCATCTTTCTTTCGAAGGAATCCGAGATCTGGAACCTTTACAGTAGAATTTCAACTCATCAACCATCTCTGGTCTGAATCTGACAACCTTCTGGAAAAAATCTACAGTGGCTCGGTACTTGGTTAACATATCGATACCGACAATACAATCAAAATCAGATAACCCAAGCACAATGCAATCTAAATCAATCTCATTACCCTCGAATTGTAGTATACAATGTCTAACCGATGTCACGGATATCAAACCACTACCCAAAGGAGAAGGAACAGAGACAACAGTAGATAATGACTCGACAGGCAAATCATGCATCAATGCAAAACGCTCAGAAATGAATGTATGAGATGCACCCGTATCTATCAATACATAAGCAGGGTAACCACAAAGAAGACAGTTACCTGCTATGACATCATCAGATGCGTCCTGGGCCTGTTCCTCAGTCAATGCAAATACTCGAGCCTGCAGTCTAGGAGGCTGGCTCACTGTCTGGCTACCTCTGGCTCGGGGCTGGGTCTGTGTAGAGGTTGGCTGAAAGGAATGAAAAGATGAAGCTTGCCTCTCAGGCTGATTTACGGAACCAGATGCTCCTACACTTTGAGCTTGCTGTACCCCTTTCTGTGGACAAACCCAGGCGAAGTGTCCTTGTTGTCTGCAGATATTGCAACGACCAATCACGCCCTGACACTGTTCAGTGGCATGTCTGCCTCCACAAAAACTGCAATATACACATGTATACTCTGTACTCTGGCCAGGACCTCTCTGTTGTGACCCACTGGAGCTCGACGAACTGCCCCCTGATCTCTTGAAATGTTTTCCTCGAGCTTTCAGTTGATATTTCTTGCCATTACTACTACCACCGCTCTCGAATCTGGGAGGTGATTGAAAAGAGGGTTGTGGTGGTCTCGGAACCGGAGCAGTATACGATAGTCCTCGTTGCTTAATCAGGCCTGCTTCCGCTCCCTTGGCTCGGTTCAAGGCATCTGCAAAGTTGTTTGGTCGCCCCGTATTCACCAATGTAAAAATGTCAGGATTTAAACCGTTGATAAACTGATCAGCCACGGCTTCATCATTCTCGGCCGCGTGTGGAGCAAAACGTAGCAACGTAGAAAACTTAGCAACATACTCTTCAATGTTCAGCTGCCCTTGTCTCAAGTTTACAAATTCTGCACCCTTGTCCTTCCGGTATGACACTGGGAAGAAACACTGATAAAACTCAGTCTTAAACACTTTCCAAGTAATTTCTGTACTTCTCTGTTCCAACGCTCTCTTGGTTGTAATCCACTAATTCTTTGCAACTTCTTGTAGCTGATGTCCAATCAATTTAACTTTTCGTTCATCGGTATAGTCAAGGGACTCAAATAACATCTCGATGTCATCTAACCAGCTTTCACAATCAATAGCACTCTCAATACCTTTCAGTATCGACGGTTTGAAGGATTGAAACCGTTTCAGTAGTGTCTCCATCGGTGTTGCAGTAACATCCATAGGATCATTCGAAGTACTGCCCCGTTCTGGCACCGGACGCACAGGCAATCTGCTCTTTGAGGAGGCATATCTGATTATCAAACGGATTAGTACACAATCTATACAATCTGTCTCAGTCATCCTCTGATCATATACCTCTGATCCAGAATCGGTTCTGATTCATTTCGTTCTTAATACATGTCGCAATCAAATCAAATAAACAGGTAGACATGTATTACAACAAGAAACATGCTTTCATATAGGACATATGCAAATCAACATACAATGAATAGCATGCTAACATCACAAAAGCAAGGAAGACGACTCGATCTACCCCGCTCACTCTCTTCTAGTTCAGTCTACAAAACCTACTGCTCTGATACCAACTGTTGTAGGGACCCAGGCTCCAACTCAATTTTCTTTGGGATTAAGTGGATCTTTGCTAAAAAATGTGGGTCAAAATTTTGCTTTTAACATCAAAACATTTGTATATAATCATACACAAGTGATATCTCTATTTTATTTCAACAACAGTAAGTACATGTTTTCTTCCATTACATGTTTATACAAACTAGTGTTTATAACACACTACATATCAAATGTAAAACTACTAGTTCCTCTTCTACGCCCGAAGTCACCACGCTATCCAATTTCAGTCATCCTCGTCGTGACCCTGATCCTGTCCCACCTGTTGTCATGCACACATACAGACACAACAACAGCCGAAAACTTCGGTGAGAACAAATCCCAGTATAAAACATGTATACATGCATGTCATGCAAATAAACACAAGATAATAAAACATAAATCAGTATTTATGACACATTAGTGAATACGGATAAAACTCTTTGACTCTTATTCTTTGACTCGACTCATATCTAAGTCTAGGGATCCCGGTGTGAATAAGACGTAACAATCTCCCACCTACTCTCCCAATCGGGGTAGCGGTACGTCCTATTCCTAGACTTCGGTCCTATCTGTATCGAATATCTACAATAGGAGTTGATCTTCTCCTACGCCCATCAATATCACCGAACATCTAGTACTTGGCAATTCTACCAAGGCTTACCTATCTCATGTACATTGCTATAATTCAATAGACAAGGCATAACAGTATCAAATTAAAAACAATCTAGTATGTGATTTTGGGAAACTCAAATCGGATCTAATTCGAGTTGTGCAATCCCGAATCAACATTGCTTTATACCTTTCTTGTCGTAGTCTCGGTTTGAACAAGTCGAAGTCTTGAAATCTCGATATCCAATCTGTCAATACCAATCTGAAAAGACATATATACAATGTACCATATCAACCTCTAACTCAAAGGAGTACACATACGGATCAATATTCAATCTCGGTAAATTTCGACGGTATAACGGCATAATCTTGCGATACCGGTAACTCAAACATCATAAGATCAATATCATCAATTCATAACAACAACCATATGCATATCACAACCTCAAAATTCTGCACAACTCAGGCCATATAAGCTGGAAAATGAGAACAATAACATACGGTATCCTTTCTTCAATCCATTTTCGATTATACGTTTACCGTAAACTCAAGAACACATATTATCAACCAAACTATAATTTCCCCAACATCTGAATTTCAAACCATGCTAGAAAGCAATAAAACTTACATCCTTTGAAAGCTTATGTGGAGAGGAACAAGAATCTACACTCGGATTGAAAATCGTGTGGTCGGATTTTGCACAATCAATTCTCTACCATGACATGAAACTTGGTGGAATTTCTGAAGCTCTCTCGATCCTTTCTCCTGAAGAATGAAGGAATGAAGTACAACTCATATATATATCTTGCATGGTAAGGGCAAGTGGCTTATTCTTTGTTCAACACGTCTCGCGCATATGCGCGACCATCACCGGCGCATATGCGCGAGACGCTCTAACTTGGCACTTGACAATTTCAGCTGCTGGCGCATATGAAAGCCCTCTCTCGGCGCATATGCGCCAACTTTTCTGGACAAATACTTTGGCTACTGGACACCTCGCGCATATGCGCACCTCTTGTCGCGCATATGCGCGAGACCTTCGTCTCGGCACATCTTGGAACCACACAGCTCGCGCATATGCGCGCCCACTCTTCGCGCATATGCTCGAGACCTTCTGGTCACGCACTCAACAATACTCATGCCATGTAAATTCATATCTCTAGATGATCCGTCTAAAATCACACAAATTTATCAGTTCCTCATTTCAGATTAACATAATAAAAATCTCGGGCATTACAATTCTCCCCCTCTTAGACATGAGTTCGTTCTCGAACTCGCAGGCAATCAATAAAACATATAAGATAAGCAGGAATAAGAACGGTACAAGAATAATCGGACAGAAAGTCTCACATCAATGAAATAACTCTGGAAATCTCTGTCTCATATCTGACTCAGTCTCCCAGGTAGCTTCTTCACTACCATGACGACTCCATTGAACTTTCACCAGCGGAATTGTCTTCGTTCTGAGTTGTTTGTCCTTCCGTTCAATAATCTGAATCGGCTGCTCAAAATAACTCAAAGTCTCATCGAGTTCGGCTTCGTCAGGCTGAAGAATATGAGAAGTATCAGGCATATATTTACGCAGCATCGATACATGGAAGACATCATGTATCCTAGATAGAGAAGGAGGAAGAGCAAGTCGATATGCACGATCGCCAATCTTTTAAAGAATTTTGTACGGACCGATGTATCTAGGAGACAATTTACCGTGTTTAACAAATCTGACAACACCTCTGAAAGGAGAGATCTTCAGGAATACTCTTTCTCCCTGTTCAAACACTAACGGTCGAAGACGTACATTCGCATACTTGGCTTGTCTATCCTGAGCTGTCTTCATTCTTTTCTGGATCAGCCTTACTTTATCAGTCATCTCTCGGATCATATCAGGCCCAAGCTCTGGTACTTCTGAGATGTCATCCCAATACAGCGGAGATCTGCACTTCTTTCCATGTTAACTCATATCTCGAGATGATCCGTCTAAAATCACACCAATTTATTAGTTCCTCATTTCAGATTAACATGATAAAAATCTCGGGCATTACACGAACCCTGGTCTTCCACACTGGAAAGCTGTGAAAGGCAGCCTCAAGTATTTGAGAAGGACCAATAAGTTGTTCTTGGTCTATGGGGGTGGAGAACTGAAATTGGAAGGCTATACCGACTCTAGCTTCCAAAGCGATATCGGTGACGCGAAGTCACCCTCTGGGTTTGTATTCATGCTCAATGGTGCTGCTGTCTTTTGGAAGAGTTCCAAGCAAGACAATACTGCGGATTCCAGCACAGAGACCGAATACATTGCTGCATCAGATGCAGCAAAGGAGGCTGTTTGGATAAGGAATTTCTTCCAAGAGTTGGGCGTCATTCCTAATGGAGTTGCTCCTGTCCCGGTGTTTTGTGACAACACGTGGCTGTAGCTCAAGCGAAGGAGCCAAGGTCTCATCAGAAATCCAAACACGTATTGAGAAAGTATCACATCCTCCGAGCGATTGTGGAAAGAGGAGAAGTGTCGATTGACACTGTCGGCTCCGCAGATATTGTTGTTGATCCACTAACTAAGCCTTTACCTGGACCATTATTCAAGAAGCATCACGAATCGATGGGTTTTAAGCATATGGGTAGTTGGCTCTAGTGCTAGTGGGAGATTGTTAGAGTAGGTGCCAGTCGAGCCAAGTGTTGGCCGAGTGTTCACAATGAAACTCTATGTATAAGCAATCTTTATTTTAATAATATTTGAAATTATTATTTTGGCACATCTTTATCTGTATACCCATGCTAGTTGCATAGATAAAGCCCTTGAATATACAAATAGTAGAAAGAATATGAGATGCTCATATGACGAGTATCATGAAACTCATATTTGGAATACTGTATATTCTAAACAGTTCCTAGTCGATTCAGCCGCCGCTAAGAAGGATATAGGCCGCTCGAGTTCGAGACTAGTATCTGCGATGTGAGTACCATGTTTCATTGGTAGGGGACATTGTGATGTCCGAGCATGCAGATAGGTGCTCCTGGTAGAGTGCACTGAACAACCCTCCATTAAAGGACTTTCCAAGTGGTTCTCACTTATCGAGTGGAAAAGTCCTAGTTTATGGTTGTACACCATTAGTCCTTATGACCCGGGACAACATTGAGACTCTATGTGCTAGAATTACACTTTGACTTGTTTACCGACTCTCATGGGGTCATCAGGTGGCAAGGTTGGGTGTTCTGTCGAAACATATAGGAGTCGATGCATTGTAGTCGGGGATTCACCGCTTACCTACGGGTATGGATATCCTATGTGTTTTTCATGTATATGTAGTTTGAAATCTCTGATCAGAGTATGGTGGTAATTATGAAAGGGGTTTCATAGATTACACCATCGATGCAACTACGACATGACACATAGTATCGATTCATTGACAACTCTCGATATACCAATGGTTGTCGAATCGGTCGGGATATATGAGTTGAAGGGACCGTACTGTACGCTAACCATAATTGAATGGTTCTTGCAGGCACTATCATTTGATACCTAGGGAATCATGTAAGCGATGCTGCTAGGCGTTTAACATGATTGGTTGGGTACTATCAGACTTGAGTTCTGACGTTCTTATTATCAAGGAGTTGATAAATAAGAATGGAGCAATTGGGGTATGCTCATATAAGGACATGTTTAGTCCGAATCACATGGAGATGTGAACCCACGGCTAGTTGTATCAATGAACCATTGAGGGCCACACAAGTACTAGCTTTCTAGATCCCGTTGAGAAGTAAAATAGTTCAATGTGTTGAACGGCTTATAAATGAGTTTATAAACGTAAGGAAAAATAGAAGTATGACTTCTATGAGAGAATGTAACTTTTAATTTATGAATGTGTTCCTAAAATTAAAAGTTGGTCAAATAAATAATGTATTTGAAAATTGTGATTTTCATAAACATTATTTTGGACTAAATTAAATTAATTCAAGTGTTGAATTAATCAAACACTAGTGGACCTAGTAGAGTCCAAATAATTAAATTAATTCAAGTGTTGAATTAATTAAATAACATTGGGTCTTGTAGAGTCCAATTGGAATAATTATTTAACTAGTAGACTTGAGTAAATTCAAGTAATATTTAATTAGTCTCAAATATGTTTGAGATAATTAAATTAAGTTCATGGATTTTTAATTGTTAAAAATCAAATAACATTGTATGCATGGGAGATGAAGGGTTGGAGACTACTTTTTCAATCTCCAAGGCTTGGGATGCTAAAAAGGGTTTTAACTTTTCCCACAACAAAGACAACTAATCCTCCTACCACTTATCACCTACCATGGCCAAAATTTTTGACATCATTTTCTCAAAAAATTTTCTCTCATCTTGTTCTTCAATTGTTGAGAAAACAATATTCTTCTCCTTGAAAAATCCTCTTATTTTTCTAGTGCAAAATAAGAGGGGTTCTAGCTAGTTGGTGGTGGGCTTAATATTTGAGCAAGGTGTGCTCAAAGAGAAGCTTGAAGATTTGCCATCTTTTCAAGAGCCAACTTGGTTGGAGCCATTACATCAATCTTTGAGATTGATAGGTACATTTCTAAACACACTATGAATGTCATTTTTGTGTTTTTGTATTTGCTACACATTCTAGTGAGGTGTTCGAATTTTTCCTTGTTGAAAAACAATTTTAATGCACATTTGAACACCCGTAACCGATCCCTTTTCAGCTTCCTGAGCCTGCTCCTCTATCAAAGAAAATACTCTGGCCTGCTGTCTACGAGGTTGGCTAACTGTCTGGCTCCTCCTGGCCTCTGCTGTGACTAGGTGGATGGTGGTGGCTGAAAAAAATGTACAGCTGATGATCGTTTATCAGTCTAAGCCACTGATCCAACTGATTCTGCTCCCTGGGATCCTTGGGAACCTCTCTGTGGACAACCTCTGGCAAAGTGTCCCTGCTGTCTGCAAATACGGCAACTACCAATCACTCCTTGGCATTGCTCAGTGGGATGTCTCCCTCCACAAGTTCTGCAGTAAACTCCGGTATAACTCTGGCTCTGTCGTTAACCATTGGAGCTAGAAGAACTTCTGCCAGACTTCTTAAACAGTTTTCCTCTGGCTTTCAGATAATCCTTCTTCCCACCACTGCTGCTGCCACTCTCAAATGTGGGAGGTGGTTGCTGTGGTCTCGGTGCTATAGGAACATACGAAGCTTCTTTCTGTCTCATCAGTATAGGTTCAGCTCCTTTTGCTCTGTTCAGGGCATCAACAAAGTTATTCGGTCGCCCTGTGTTCACCAATGTAAAGATCTCAGGATTCAGGACATTGATGAACTGATCAGCAATAGCTTCATCATTCTCAGCAACATGAGGAGCAAATCGTAGCAATGTCGAAAATTTGGCAACATACTCTTCAATGTTCAACTGCCATTGCTTCAAGTTTGCAAATTCTGCACCCTTGTCTTTCCTGTACGACACTGGGAAAAATCTCTGATAGAACTCAGTTTTAAAGACATGCCAAGTGATATTCGTACCTCGATACTCCAAAGCTCTCTTTGTCGTGATCCACCAATTCTTTGCAACGTCATGTAATTGGTGTCCAATCAGTTTGACTCGACGCTCATCAGTGTAATCCAACGAATCAAACAGCATCTCAATGTCATCTAACCAACACTCACAGTCAACAGAAGTCTCTGTTCCTTTCAAGGTTGCCGGTTTACACGACTGAAATCTCTTTAATAACGTTTCCATCGGAGTTGCTGTCACATCCATCGGATTAGCCGAAATACTGCCCTGTTCCGGTACTCTTCGGGGAGGCATATCTGATTATCAAAAGGATTAGTAACCCAATACAACAAATCTGTTTCAGTTAAGTCCCCCCTCCGATCATCTTACTGCTGATCAAGAATCGATTCTGATTCATTCTCAATTAATACAGTTTACCAATCAAATCAGATAATCAGGTAAACATGTAATAATAAAAGCAGTAATCATGCTAGTACACAAAAGCAAAAAAGAAAACTCAATCTACCCCGCTCACTAGCTTCTATTTTAGTCTACAGAACCCACAGTTCTAGACCTAATGCTCTGTTCTAGTTTAATCTCAGGAACCTACTGCTCTGATACCACCTGCTGTGGGGATTCGGACGTTAATTCATTTCTTAATCATTCTTTGGGAATAATTCAATCAATTAAGATAAACATGGTCTAAATTTTTTTTTCAAATGCGGAACGTAATGGAATCAGTCTAGTATACACATCAGTATAAAAGCACAAGTGTTGTACATCATACAACAAACGAAACTAGGGTTCAACTACCATATATCAAGTGCTGAAACCTAACTACTTCTGATCTAGATCCTGTCACACCTGTTGTCATGCACACATACTGTCACACCCTTACTCTATACTTGACATGATTAATGATACTTATACTTGTAATCAAAATAGGGTTTGAATGATATACCTATATTATGAAGTAATTACAAATGAGGGGCATCAATTTGACGATTTATAAAATTTTTGGCATGATGTCCCTATATTTTGTAAAAGCCAAAAACTCAACTCAAGCAACAACATCAAGCCTGTTTTCATACACAACCATACACCATATTGTTATACATATACATATTCTCATATACAAGCGTACTTTGTATCATCATAAAAATCGTAAAACTTGCTCAAACCCTGACATATTTTAGTACAATACATATGCGGAAGCTATAAAATAATAAGTCCCGGTTCTTGTCGAGGTGAGGCACGTCACAAGCATCCATTGGCGAACCGGCATCCTACGTCTCTTGACTACCTGATCCTGTAATACATGAGCTAGGTGAGTTTATAAAACTCAATAAGTTGGCACTTGTACGTATCAATATGCGTCGAAGGAACATACATATCAAATCGTGACAACAATGAATCTTTAAAACATGTCATATCATAGCATATATTCATGTTCATTTTTGCACTTGAGCCTCATTAGTTGACCTGTACTACCGTGCTTGCTTTTTTATATAGCTACTACTGTGTTGGACGTCAGGGAGCAGCCTTTGGCAACCCCACGCCCCATGAACATATATTGGCCAATAGGTTTGGTGGACTTAAAACCACCCATGATGTCAAAGAGCTCTATATCATGTAAAAATCAATATTTTTCTTTTCATGTTCATGTCCATGTTCATAACATAGCACCCATCATCTATATTCATGAGTTTCTTACATATTTAATACATAACAATGGAATGTGGTGCTATATTATCATCAATAAGATACTAACAATGTACATATAGCAATAATCAATGGGAAGTATTTGAAATCATAATATTACTAATGTATTACTTCAAGAACATGCCAACTTACAAGTAGAACAACTAAAAGAGAAGAAAACTTGCACCCTTATCAATTCTTGTGATGGAGAACTAAGTTTCAACTTCAAAATGATGAAAAAGAGGAAGAAGAAAGCCTTTGGTGGAAGATTCTTATGTTTTCTCTCGAGCTTATGCTGAAGAAGAAGCTGTGGAATGGTTGGAATGCTTAGAAAATTCGAAACTTATCTTCTTGTATACAGGGCGGCACTCGGGCGGTCATAAATTACCGCTCGAGCGAGGAAATTTCTGTCCGAAACAAAAAATCCAGAACCAGTGGCGCTCGGGCGGTCATTTATTGCCGCTCGGGCGCCGCTCTGCGCACAGTCACCTCAAAGATTGCTTCAAAAACGGCTCTTCCATTCATAATATGAAAAAGTGGTAAACATGAACGTTGTATCTCTATGTCTTGATTTGAATCTCCAACTAGTTTCAGGACATTTGGAGGTCTGAGTAAAAAGTTATGCCCATTCTCCTAACATGTGTTAGTAAAAGAATGACGGTATACACGACACACTTTGGGGCACTTTTGGCTTGTCTTCCACAATGATTTGGACAAAACCCAAAATATGAAAATTGTAGCATCATATCGTAGCTTTCTAATGGTTATAGCCTCATTCAATTTGGATAAGTATTCAAATCATTATGCTAAAACCCATACAAACTACCATATTTTCATCTCATTTCCTACCAAATTCATAACACTACTTCTACCTACACATCTTACTATAACTATTTAGACATATTTTAATTCTCAATACACCATGATTAATATAAAAGTCATGTTCAATCTCAATATTAATACCTCAATCAATATGTAAAACATAATGAGCTAAATAATTATCTATAATGACATAAACGTATTACTAATAATTTGTACGAGTAACCGGGCATTACACATACAAACACGACAACAGCCGGATAACTCCGGTGAGAATAAAATCCCAGTATAAACAATGAATCAATACAATACATAAAATCATATGTAAAAGCATAAAACATGTATCAAAGAACATGAATCATAATTTATGTCACATTAGTGAATACAGATAAAACTCTTTGACTCGTCATTTCAGACTCGACTCATCTCTATTCTCGGGATCCCGGTTCCTGGACATTAACACATATATCAAATCTCAGCGATAGGAATCGATCCACTCCTAAGAAATATTGATATAAATCAAATATCCAAGTGTCTTGGCATATCCGCCATAGACTTAGCATATCTGCCAATGCCTATTCTGCCAATGTGCAATGGGCCAGTGACTACTCTGTCATAATCTGGCACCTCTGTCAGTGACTCTCACTCAATAGATATCTGCTATTCTCTGCTTTTCTATAAATCAATAGGTTAAGCATACTCATTCAAACGATATAAAGGTATGAAACCAATAACATACAAGTATGTGATTTAGAGAAACTCAAGTCTAGTCTGACCCAAGTCGATCTCCCGGTTAACATTGATTTATACCTTCCTTTCGTCGATTTCTGGCTCTGTCGAAGTCTAAAATTCAAAGCTGTCAATATCAATCTGAAATGACATATCGAATAGACATAATATCAATAGTCAATTCAACTCAGATCTGTTCTGATCAATACTCAATCTAATTCAATATCGACGGCATAACAAGACAATATTGATATCCCCGTCAACTCAGACAACAACAAATATCAATTACAAATCATAACCAGTAGTCAATATAATCCATACTCTCGGAAATCTGAATAATCTCAATTCCATCTCTGAAAAATCATAACAAATGTATTAACAATCTGTTCTTCAATCTGTTCTCGGTTCTACGATGTCTAATATCTCAAGAACATCATATATCAATCATATCAAAATTTCCCCAATGTCATAATTTCAAATCATACTTGAAATAAAGAAAACTTACATCCTGGTGTAGTTCTTAACGAAAGAAGCATGAAACTATGTCCGGATCGAAAATCTGATAACCGGATTTGGCAAAATCTCAAATCTACTGTACGAAGAAACTTTGAAGACTTTCTCTGAATCTTGCCTCGTTCTTCCTTTGCTTCTGAAGGAAATTGAAGGATAATATATCAACTTGCATGGTTAAGCTACGTGGCTTATTTTTCTTGCATCTCAGTTGGCGCTCGGGCGGTCACAAGTTACCGCTCGGGCGTGGAACCTTCTGCCCGAGCCTTCATCTTATTATCCACCGGCGCCCGGGCGGTAGAAAAAGGCGCCAGACGTTCTGTCCCAACAGTGACCTTATGGTGCACTGGAGTTCGGGCGGTCCTTTTCTACCGCTCGGGCGCCACAGGTTCTGTACAAAAGAGTAGTCTTTTGGTTTACCGACGCCCGGCTGCCCCACTCGAGTTCCTACAATCTCAATACTGTTAATTAATCCACTTCTGATTACAGTAATTAAATCTCGGGCATTACAATAATCGTGGCGGTTATTGATTGGATCAAGATATATAATATTGGATCAATTAATTATTGTGATAATTAATTGATGGTGTATGATATGTGATATTATGCATGAAAGATGATCAAAAGCCCAAGCCCAATTTGCTAGGTGTATGCTAGAATATTTTGTGTTGAATGATTGTAATAATTATCAAATTTAAAGTGGACTTGGTTTATTGCCCGTTCCCACCCCCATGAGATGTATCCCTATTTGCCATGGATATTTATTTGTAAATATTAGTATTGTGGAAGATCAAGATTGGAAGATGGTGGCCTTGATGATTATGAAGATCGAAGACATGTAAATATTGGAAGCTAATGTAATAGTTGCATTTGCATCTCATGCATTTCCCTAGAATTGGACCTAGGCCCGTGTTTAGCTCACACGGGCCATTAGTATTGGGGCGATTGATCATCCTTGTTTGTTTACTGTTTATAATATATTCATGATATGTTATAAATAATGAGTATGTGCGTAATTATTATGATAATAACAAAGTTGCATGAATCCGGCAAACATACGATCAAACATGGCAAGCTTTTAAATAAAATTAATGATGAGACCTTTCAAAAATTAAAAACCCTCATTTTGAATAAGATTCAAAATTAATATCAAGCCCGAAAAGCGGAATTATAAATTTGTTTATAATTTCCATGTCTTCCATCGACGATGGGTGCATGATGAACGCTACCCGTGCTCGGGGCTCGGCTCATATTATTGGGGGGGCCCTGGGTGCCGAAAAGTTGTGACATCCATTGACATGGTGATGTGAACTACGTGGAATTTCCATGATTTCGGTTCATATTATTGAGGGAACTCATGGGACCGTCCATTAAGTTTCAACATTGATGGGTAAGGCTTGACACGTAAAGATGAACGACGTCATATTATTGGGTCCTAATCAAACGTGAGACAAAAGTTTACGTTAAGGGTTGCATTTTGATACAATTGGAAACTACCTTTTAGGAATTATGATTGGCTGATATTATTCGGGATCATAATTTGCTAATTGGACCTTACGTACCTATTGAGGAAAGGAGTTTCCCGTTTTCACTAGAGGGTAGTGAAAGATGTCAAAACAGTGGGATCGAAAATTTATAAAGTAAAAGTCCATACTTTATATCTTACTAAATATTTTAAAATATTCATTAACATTTATCTGTTTTACTTTTCAGTACAAATTTTTTGACAATGTCTTCGATTCGCAATCCGCTATCTGCAATACTCGAAAAGCACGTATTAACCAGACCTAATTACCTCACTTGGCTAAGAAACTTGAAAATCGTCTTAATCTCGGAAAGGATTGCATATACACTGGCTGAGTCGCCCCCTGTTGAGGCTCCGACTGGCTGCACTCCTGAGGAATTGAAGACCTATAAGGATTGGTGTGACCATGACTTGAAGGCCAAGTGTTATATTCAGGCTTCTATGAACGATGATCTGTAGAGGCATTTTGAGGATGCAAAGAATGCTGCTGACATTCATTTGCACCTCAAGGAGCTTTTTGGTGAGCAAACTCGGCCTCTTAGGCATGCTAACGTCAAGGAGCTAATCACTTTGCGCATGCGAGATGGGGCCTCGGTCCATGAGCATGGCCTAAAGATGATTGGGCTCGTGGACAAGCTCGTTGGCATGGATTTGATGTTGCCTTCGGAGCTGACCACCGACATGTTGCTCTTATCACTGCCTAGCTCGTTTGATCCTTTTGTGTTGAATTTAAATATGAACAAGATGGAGCCAACCCTTGAGGAGTTGGTGAACATGCTTGTGACCTTTTAGTCCACCATCAAGAAAGAGAAGCCGGTTCTTTATGTGGGCTCTTCATCTGGTTTGAAGACTGGTCCATCTGGGAAAGGAAAGAAGCGTTCTTTCCAAAGTCCCAAAAAGAATGTGCCCTTGAAGAGACAAGCTCCGAGTCCTGTTTTCGCAGCCACACCAGTCAAGGCTGACAAGACTGTTGATATTTGTCATCACTGCAAGAAGCCTGGACATTGGAGGCGTAATTGCAGGGAATATCTTGCCCAGAAAGGTTCTGGAAATGGTATGTTCTATATTGAAGTAAACATTTCAGTTAACTTTACTTCATGGGTATTGGATACCAGATGTGGCTCACATCTCTGTAATGATTTGCAGGTGATGGGAAGAAGTAGGAGATTGAGGGAAGGCGAGACCTTCTTGAGGATGGGCAATGGGGCAAGAAAAGCTATTGGAGATGTTTACTTGCTTTTGAACAATGATTTTAAGTTTATTTTGAGAGATGTTTTGTTTGTACCAGATTTAGTGAAAAAAATTATTTCCATTTCTATGCTAGATAAAGATTGATATTCTTGTTTATTTAGCAAACGTGTTTGCAACATTTACAAGAATGAATGTTTAATTGGTACTGGAGAACTTGAAAACGATCTCTACACCTTAAAATTGAAAGATATTCCACTAAACATTGTCCAAGCAATAACAACAACAAGCAAGAGAAAACAAGATACTCTAAATTCGGCACAATTATGGCATGCTCGATTAGGACATATTTCCCTAAGAAGGATGAACAAGTTAGTGGGAGTGGGCATGTTTGATATGTCTGATATTAATGCTCTCACGACTTGTGAATCCTGTCTGAAAGGAAAGATGACCAAAATTCCCTTTAAGGGCCATGTGGAGCGAGCCAAAGGGTTATTGGATTTGATCCATACCGATGTGTGCGGTCCTCTTAGCATCACCACTAAGCATGGACATGCCTACTTCATCGCCTTTACCGATGACTTTTCGAGGTATGGGTATGTGTATTTGATGAAATACAAGTTTGAAGCCTTTGAAAGGTTCAAAGAATTCAGAAGTGAAGTAGAGAAACAACTGGGACGAAGCATCAAGACACTTCGATCGGATCGAGGTGGTGAGTACTTTAGTGCCGAGTTCCAAGAGTATCTTAGGGAGAATGATATTCTCTCGCAGTGGACTCCGCCCGCTACACCGCAGTTGAATGGTGTTTCGGAGCGTCGTAACCGAACTTTGATGGCCATGGTTCGGTCTATGATGGGGTTCACGGAGTTGCCACCATCCTTTTTGGGATATGCGCTTAAGACAGCGGCACTATTGTTGAACAATGTCCATTCAAAGGCAGTTGATAAGACACCATATGAGATATGGATGGGTAAGCCTCCCAAATATTCTTATCTTAGAATATGGGGGTGCCCTGCTTATGTGAAGCAGGTAGTGGGAGATAAATTGGACAGTCGATCCATTTTATGCTACTTTGTGGGATATCCAAGGAATTTAGTTGAATAGTATTTCTATCATCCCCAAGAAACAAAGGTGTTTGTTTCTAGGAATGCAATCTTTTTGGAAAAGAAATTTTTATTGGATAGAAAATGTAATATCCAAGCTTGGTGAACGGTACGGTTTAAGATTTCATATGTTTATTGACTACTTGGTCAAGTTTAAGTATAGTGTTGATGTTAAGAATTTCGATCTGTGATTCACAGTATTGTTGATAGATGATGTGTATTTATATTGTAGCGGCGTTACGATTAAATTAATGATAATTTGTATGTTGAGCCAAATGGTATGAGGCTAATTAGAGTGGTTAGATAAGACATAAAGGTGTAACTTTCATGTTTTGAGTTTTGTTCAAATCATTGTGGAAGACAAGCCAAAAGTGCCCCGAAGTTGTCGTGGGTGTGTTGTCGTTCCTCCAGTGACACAAGTTGGGAGATTGAGCATAACTCTTTCCTAAAACCTTCAAATGACATGAGGCTAATTGGAAATGCAAGCCAAGACATAGAGCTACAATTTTCATATTTACCACTTGTTCAAATTATGACGGGAAGAGGCGTTTCGGAGGCGATCTTTGAGGCAGCTGTGCGCAGAGCGGCGCCCGAGCGGTAAGAAATGACCGTCCGAGCGCCACCGGTTCTTAAAATTTTGTCTTGGACAGTGTGGTCCGCGCTAGGGCGGTAGTTATGACCGCCCGAGCGCCTAGCACAGTACAAAAAACGTGTTTTGGGTATTTGAAGGCTTATATTTGGTTGAGACAGAAATTTTCCCTCATTCTTCTCCATTCTTCTCGTTTCTTTAGTTCAAGGGAAAGCTAGGGTTCTCATTTCATTCTTTTGTCCCTTTGATTCAAGCTTCTAGTTGGGTTATTGAAGTGAGAACATGATCATTTTTGATTTAAGGAGCTAAGGTAATCTTGTGGTTTTAGTTATTTTGGATTGTGGTGTTGGAGAAAATTATGGAATTTATGATTGTGTTGGTTTTATGGGTTTTTTGGTATGGTTATTTGATTATTAAGTTGTTGATAGTTCTATACATGGTTTATTGTTGTAGGATTTATACAAAGAGATTAGAATCAAGCTTTCCATTGATAGTAAGTGGAATTCATTCCTTGTGATCACATGAAGTATATGTATTGTATTTCAAAGATTTTAACGTGCTATTCCCTTCCACTTGATTCATGTTATATATGGATACACTTTGTTGTATATTAGAGGCTTTTATATGTCTCAATTATATAAAAAGGAATGCCAAAGAAAGAGTACTCAAAGTGTTTGTTTTAATGTACAAAAGAGAGTTCAAATGATTTAATGGATTGATAAATAGATAGTCAGAGATTGCATGCAATTAGTTGATCAACGACCATAGGCTTATATCCCGACAGAGTAATCGATTTATATCGATGGGATATAGGTACAGAGACAGAGTTACTATTTAGATATCAATCCACCAGAGAAAAGAGAAATACCATCGTTATAGTCATGTTATACTATGTTATTCTATGTTTCAAGAGTTAGATGGTATTTCATGATTTCAAAGTCATGTTTTAAAGAGTATGATATTTATAGATTGTTATGTAAGAGTTCCACTTGCTGAGTTTTATACTCATTCCAGTAATTTCATCTGATGCAGATAAGAGTGACAAGCCAGAACGTTGATTGTAGTCGAGGTCATATGTACAAAAAGATGGAAGGAAGAAAGATATTTTGTTAGCATTTTGACATGATCAATACAAAATGATATTTTGTATTTTGATACAACACTTTATTGATCTTGTATATACTTTTTGTTATGTATATTGAAAATGTATTTATGTCAAGAGAATTTTTAAATCATTCTTTTCTTTAAGTAAATTTTCAATTCCGCTGTTATTTCATGAAATCGGTCAAGGGCGTTACAGAAAAGGGAAGATGATAGAACTCGAAGAGGTTCGAGAGACACCCACACTTGAAGAACCCACACCCGAAGAGCCAAGAGAGGAGATACAAGCTCTTAGAAGATCCGAGAGAGTCTCGAGACCACCTATGAGGTATGGTCTGCTTCTTGAAGAGGGCCATGATGAGCCTATCCATGGATGTGATCCAAGGACATCCAAGGAAGCGTTATCTGATGCCGATTCATCTAAGTGGCTTGAAGCAATGGAATCTGAGATGAATTCCATGCATTCGAACCAAGTGTGGAATCTCGTAGATCCAACTGAGGGAATTGTTCCCATAGGGTGTAAATGGATTTACAGGAGGAAACTTGGGGCGGATGGGAAGGTATTGACCTTCAAAGCGCGATTGGTGGCAAAAGGATATACTCAAAGACAAGGAGTTGACTTTGAGGAAACCTTTTCTCCAATTGCAATGTTCAAGTCGTTAAGGATATTGCTAGCCATAGCTGCATGGTATGACTATGAGATATGGCAGATGAATGTTAAGACAGCCTTTCTTAATGGGGATATTAAGGAAGAGATTTACATGTCTCAACCTGAAGGGTTTACATCTATCGGAAGTGAGCATATGGTATGCAAACTTCAGATATCTATTTATGGTCTAAAGCAGGCATCTAGGAGTTGGAACCTCAGATTCGATAGTACAATTAAAGAGTTTGGTTTTACAAAGAATCCTGAGGAACCCTGTGTGTATAAGAAGGTCAGTGGGAGTGCTGTGACATTCCTGGTGCTTTATGTTGATGACATTCTACTCATTTGGAATGATGTAGTAATGTTGCAATCAACTAAAATATGGTTAGAAAGTAAGTTCTCGATTAAGGACTTGGGTGAAACATCTTTTGTATTGGAAATACAGATCTATAGAGATAGATCAAAAAGATTGCTTGGTCTCACCCAGTCCACATACATTGATACAATCGTGAACCGGTTCTCGATGGATGAGTCCAAGAGAGGACATCTACCAATGTGTCATGGCGTGTCCCTATCCAAGTCTATGTCTCCCAAGTCTGATGCAAAGATAGCGGCGATGACAAGCATTCCTTATGCATCTGCGATTGGTAGCATCATGTATGGGATGATATCTACACGTCCTGACGTGGCTTTCGCACTAAGTGAAGTGAATAGAAATCAATCGAACCCTGGTCTTCCACATTGGAAAGCTGTGAAAGATATCCTCAAGTATTCGAGAAGGACCGATAAGTTGTTCTTGGTCTATGGGGGTGGAGTACTGAAATTGGAAGGCTATACCGACTCTAGCTTCCAAAGCGATATCGATGACTCGAAGTCAACCTCTGGATTCATATTCATGCTCAATGGTGCTGCTGTCTCTTGGAAGAGTTCCAAGCAAGACAGAACAGCGGATTCCACCACTGAGACAGAATATATTGCTGCATCAGCTGCAGCAAAGGAGGCTGTTCGGATAAGGAATTTCGTCCAAGAGTTTGGCGTCATTCCTAATGGAGTTGCTCTTGTCCCGGTGTTTTGGGATAAGACAGGAGCCATTGCTCAAGCAAAGAAGCCGAGGTCTCATCAGAAGTCCAACCACGTATTGAGAAAGTACCACATCCTCCGAGAGATCGTGGTACCAGGACTCTTGATATCAATGTACTTATCCTATAGGTCATGGGATCGAGTCCTGGGGAGGCGAAAGAAACCCCTTGGTAGGGTGGGGGAGATCCTATGAGTAACCCGTACGACGCCTATGGAAAGCCCGTGAGGGAAAAGGCCCCTTGAGGGAGCCCAAGATCGGGATAGCCTTGGGTCGATCGGGGCAGTGGGCCGTATGGGCGGTCCACTGGGCCTGTAAAGGGTCGTTACACTTTTCAAGGGAATAAGAGTCAAGGATAATGCGCGTCATCGTCTTCTGAGGAGAGATCTTTTATGAATACATTTCATCGCATGGAATCAACAATTGAAGAACTTGACCTCAAAGAAACTTCCTCTGGTGAGATTCTTGTGTGCTTCAATTCATGTTTCCGCGTGAACTTCGTGCCCAACATTTAAACTATGTAACATCGACTGCTATCGTCCTCTTCAATGAGAGATGAATCGCCGAATCTTCCCAAATCCACGAGCGAGGCGAAGAAGCATATCGCTTTGAACGGACCCCCTACTCTCTCTTCAACCTTATGAGCATATCTTTGACTTGGAGATTCCTGGTCTTCTGTCTTAGCCCTGACCATGTTCAGAGAGACTCTTCAACAGCACCTTTTCACACCCAGCATCTAAGCTATGTTCCGAATGTCTGGTCATTGATAATCTTTGAAACAACCCCCTCTCATGACATTTAATTTAAAAGGAAAAACATACGCGGAAGCATTCGAAATTAAACGGGAAAGAACATTAAATCATTTACGTCATAAGCATTTTCAAAATTCGTCTACATAAACATTCACTTTTAAATCCTTCAATGTGATTGGCCAATGACATGCATGAATTACTATCATTCCTATGTTTAAATCCTCAATGTGATTGGCCAATGACATGCATGAATTACTATCATTCCTTGGCTTTAAACATAGGAAATTTCATTGAGGAAATTTAACAAATACTTGGTAGGCAACAATAGAGTACTAGCTCCTTATCAATGAATTCAATGGTATTCTTGGATCAATGAACAAATAACAATACATACATCAATAATATGACAATGGAAGGAGCTAGACATCAATAAACATGGCTTATATACATATATATCACGTGAGCATTTGAAAGGGAAAGCTTCTACTTACTACCCACAAGCACTATGGTTGTTATGATGATCTTGAATGATTCCTACAACAATAATCACAACAATAACCATAAATAATTACCAATAATCTAAGTAATCAATCAATTCAACTTAACCCTTCAATATAAACCTCAATATCTCAAACCCTTCCAACTCCAATAATAGGATTCTTACCTTGTAGCTTGTAGTCTAAAATAGGAGACACTAAAAGTCAACTAAAATTCTTGAACTTGGAAGAGAAGAAAACCTTAGAGTAGAAGGGCAAGGAACGCTTCAAGGAAAAAAAGAGAAATGAGAAGTGAGGAGAAGCATCTAGAATTAAGTTTATAAGCCTTCAAATACACCAAAAACGTGTTTTCTATATGCCTTAGACACGGACCCCGTGCCCCCCTCCATGTATAGGTCCGTGTACACACTGGAAATCACTTATTTTTCATGGCAAGACCCGGACCCCGTGTAGGGGTCCGTGTACAGGGCCGTGTACCCTCTGCCAAGGGCCAAAACTGCATTTTTTCTTCCAAATTAGCCAAAGTGGTAAAAATGAAAGTTGTAGCCCTATGTGTTTTCTTGCATCTCCAATTAGCCTCATGTCATTTAAAGGTCTTAGTAAAAAGTTATGCTAATTCTCCCAACATGTGTTAGTGCAGAAACAACGAAACAAACGACACATTTCGCGCCACTTTTGGCTCGTCGTCCTTAATGATTTGAACAAAACTCAAAACATGAAAGTTATAGCCTTATATCTTATCTTTCCAATGGCATTGGCCTCACATCAATTGGAGCAATAAACAAAACATTATACTAAAAACCACAACAACTGCCACATTTTTCATACCGTTTCTGCACTTCCATTTCCTATTTGGCTCAAAATCAACTTTCTATTCTACCCATGCATTTCTTTAATCATCACCAACTATGAACATAATACCAAAACTATAACCATAAACAATGACCATATTTTGACCATTCCAATAACCATATTTCCTAAACACCCAACCAAAAATAATATCATAAACAATAAAATGTTAACAGGTTGGGATATTACAATCTCCCCTCCTTATAAAAATTTCGTCCCCGAAATTTGCTTACCGTCGAATAAATTCGGATAACGATGTTTCATCTCCTCTTTCGGTTCCCACATGGCCTCTTCAATCACATGATTTCTCCAAAGAACTTTGACAATACCAATCTCTTTGTTCCTTAACACTTTAACCTTGCGATCAAGAATTTGAACCGGCATTTCCTCGTAGCTTAAGTTAGGCAAAAGATCCAATGATTCGTACCAAAGAACATGAGATGGATTAGAAAGGTACTTACGTAGCATTGAAACATGAAATACGTTATGAACTCGATCCAAGTATGGTGGAAATGCAAGACGATATGCTCGGTCTCCAATCTTATCAAGAATCTCGAACGGTCCAATGTATGGAGGACTTAACTACCTTTCTTTCCAAATCGCATAACTCCCTTAAGAGGAGCTATTTTGATAAATACATGATCACCAACCTCGAATGCCAAAGGCCGCCGACGAACATCAGCATAACTCTTCTGTCTAGACTGAGTTGTCTTCATTCTTTATTGGATCAAGGCCACAACATCTGTTGTCTGTTGAACCAACTCCGGGCCCAACATCTTTCTTTCACCTACCTCTTCCCAATACAAAGGAGAACGACACTTTCTTCCGTATAAAGCTTCATAAGGTGCCATGCCGATTGAAAACTTGAAATTGTTATTATATGTGAACTCTACCGAAGGAAACTTAGAATCCCAACTTCTCGGGAAATCAATCGTGCAAGCTCTTAACATATCCTCCGAAATTTGGATTACCCATTCTTATTGACCGTCGCTTTGAGGATGGTATGCAGTACTGAAAGCCAATTTTGTTCCCAAGGCTCAATGCAAACTCTTCCAAAACTCTGATGTAAACCTTGGATCACAATCAGAAACAATCGATACCGGTATCCCATGAAGTCTCACAATCTCCTGAATATAAGTCTCGACATATTGAGTCATAGAATACGTCGTCTTGACAGGAAGAAAATGAGATGACTTGGTCAATCGATCCATGATCACCCAAATAGAATTGAAACCTTTCTGCGTCCTTGGTAACCCAACAACAAAATCCATAGTTATGTTCTCCTACTTCCATTGGGGTATAGGCAAAGATTGCAACAATCCCACCGGTCTTTGGTGCTCAATCTTAACCTGCTGACAGGTTAGACATTCATAAACAAATAACATGATATCTTTCTTTATACCTAGCCACCAGTAAAGACGTCGAAGATCTTGGTACATCTTGGTACTACCGGGATGTACAGAATATGGTGCTGTATGAGCTTCAAGAAGTACCTCTTTTCGAATGTCATCACCCATAGGAATACATATCCTGCCTCGAAAGGTCAGTAACCCGTCACGATTCGACCCAAACTCAGAAAATCTTGTCATATCACTTTTCCTCTTCAACTCTAATAACCGAGCATCCAGCTGTTGTTCCTTCAAAATTCGATCAAATAAAGTTGAGTGAAGAACTAGAGCAGTCAATCGAGCAACTGTACCTGAAGATACCAAATTGATCTCATTTCTTTGCAAATCAAGCAGCAAAGGTTTAGAAATCATGGAACCCAATAATGAACTCGATTTGGGACTCAAAGCATCAGCAACCACATTTGCTTTACCAGGATGATAGCTAATGGTGTAATCATAATCTTTTACCAATTCCAACCATCTTCGATGCCGCATATTCATATCCTTCTGCGAAAAAAAATAACTCAAACTTTTGTGATCTGTAAATATTTCACATTTCTCACTATAAAGGTAGTGCCGCCAAATCTTTAAAGCAAAAACAACAGCCGCCAACTCCAAATCATGAGTGGGATAGTTCTTCTCGTATTCCTTCAAGTGACGAGAAGCATATGCTATCACTTTCCCACGCTGCATCAATACAGCACCTACCCCCTGCTTAGAAGCATCTGTATATACAACAAAATCTTCAGTACCACAAGGAAGTACCAAAACAGTGGCAGAAGTTAACTTATCTTTCAATGTTTGAAACGCTTGCTGGCACTCAATGGTCCATTCAAACTTGGTAGCCTTCCGTGTCAAACTTGTCAATGGCAAAGCTATCTTTGAAAAGTCAGCTATGAACCGTCGGTAATACCCTGCCAAAACAAGAAAACTCCTTACCTCTGAAATTGTCTTTGAAATGGACCATTGGTTAATAGACTCAATCTTGGATGGATCAACAGATATTCCTTCTTTCGAAACAATATGACCCAAAAACGCCACCTCTTCTAACCAGAACTCACATTTCTTTAACTTGGCAAACAATTGCTTATCCCTCAATAGCTGCAACGCAATCCTCAAATGTTCACAATGAAGATCTCGTGTCTTTGAGTAGATCAAGATGTCATCAATGAAAACAATAACAAAAGTATCCAAATAAGGCTTAAAGACACGATTCATCAAATCCATAAAAACTGAAGGAGCATTGGTTAGTCCAAACAACATCACCAGAAATTCATAATGGCCATACCTCGTTCTAAACGCAGTCTTTGGTATGTCCTCCTTTTTCACCTTCAGTTGACGGTAACCGGACCGAAGGTCGATCTTCGAAAATATCGCTGCCCCTTGCAATTGATCAAAGAGATCATCAATACGTGGCAAAGGATATTTGTTCTTCACTGTTACCTTGTTGAGTTCTCAGTAGTCAATACATAATCGCAATGATCCATCCTTCTTCTTTACGAACAAAACTGGAGCTCCCCACGGCGAGGAACTAGGACGAATAAAACCTTTATCTAATAACTCCAGCAATTGAGTCTTCAATTCTTTCATTTCAGTAGGAGCCATTCTGTACGGAGCCTTGGAAATCGGATCTGTACGTGGAATTAAGTCAATAACAAACTCCACCTCTCGATCAGGTGGTAAACCAAGCACATCATCAGCAAACACGTCAGGATAATCCTGAACCACATCAATATCCTGTAATTGCAAATTAATTTCCTTTCGCACATCAACCACTGAAGCTAGATAACCCATACAACCTTTGTGCAACAACTTATTAGCTTGAAGGCAAGAAATAATAGGAATATCCACCGAAGAGACTAGATCAACAAAAACATCACTATCATGGTTATCGGCTAAAAATTTCACCGTCTTGCCCACACAATCATTCACAGCACGATACGCAGATAACCAATCTATACCCAATATAACATCAAATGCAACCATCGGAATAACAATAAGATCAGCAAAAAACAATCGCTTACCCATCTGTATGGGACATGCCTTAAAAATACTAGTAGGACAAATCTCATCACCAGAAGGCAACATAATAGTGAAGTGCAATGGCATAACAGTAGGTTCCACAGATATAAAATGCATAAACACTTTAGACATAAAAGAATGGGTTGCACCAGTGTCACTCAATGTAATTGCTTCTTTGCCATAGAT
The DNA here is from genome assembly GCF_012295235.1 of Primulina huaijiensis. Lineage (NCBI taxonomy): Eukaryota > Viridiplantae > Streptophyta > Magnoliopsida > Lamiales > Gesneriaceae > Primulina > Primulina huaijiensis. The sequence continues at coordinate 14,655,174 of NC_133309.1, read as the reverse complement.
TAAAATATTACCTGATATCACAGAAGAATCAGGATTAACATTTTCCTTCGTCATAGCAAAAATTTTGCCCTGGACTTTTCCTTTGCCTGAGGAGAGAGGACATTTCAATGTCGTGTGCCCCATCTCCTTGCATCTAAAACATCGTCCACTACCCACCAAACACTCACCCTTGTGTTGTTTTCCACACTTAGGACATACCGGTCGTTCAGTATCAGAAGAAGGCACAGAAGGTTCAGAGCGCTGCTCGATCTTACCCTTACCTTTGTGGCCACCACGAAGATTTGCACTTGCACCTTGTCCTCTAGCTTGGAAAGCTTGACTCCTCAACTGTCTCTTTTCCTCAATCTCTTGCTCAGCATGTTCCGCAAGCAAAGCTCCGCTCCACGATATCTTGATATGTGACCACCTTGGACATATGCACATCCCTTCGAACTTCTGGCTTCAACCCACGAAGGAATTGTTCTCCTTTATCCTTATCATTCTCAGCAATAAAAGGAACAAAAACACATCCTTCCTCAAACTTCAACGTATATTCAGTAACAGACAAAGCATCCTGCCTCAATTCACAAAATTCCTTCACCTTCTTGGCTTTTACTTCACGTGAAAAGTATTTGGCGTAAAATAACTCTTTGAACTCATCCCATTTTAACTCGCGTACATTGACAGTCACTTTTGTAGCTTCCCACTAGATGCGAGCAGATTTTACTAACATAAAGACAGCACAACTAACCTTGTCTTGATCAATGAACTTCAAGTAATCAAATATAGCCTCCAATGATTTGACCCATTCAAGAGCTACGAGTGGATCGGCACCACCTATAAACTCCGGAGGGTTCATACGTCTGAAACGATCATATGCACCCTCTTCAAAACTTTCCGTTGTGCCTTTAACTCTTCCACGACCACGACCTTGAGTCGAGGTGTGCATGCCCAATAACTATTGGATTTGCTCACCATCAACCTTCGCTTGTTCTTTCAATAGCCTACTAAATTCATCTACAACCTTCACATTCTTATCGGTCAAAGAGGTCCTATCTTCCCCTTTAATATTCTTTCTTTTGGGAAGCATATCCTACACATATGCTCACTTTAACAATAGATAGGGATAAAGGATATATCAATGGCAATAAATGTAATATCCAAGCCTGGTGAACGGTACGGTTTAAGATTTTGTATGCTTATGGACTATTTGGTTAAGTTTATGTATAGTTTTGATGTTAAGAGTTGTGATATATGGTTTATAGTATTGTTGTTTATAGTTGTTGTGTAGTTGTTGTAGCATTGTTGCGATTTAATTCATGGTAATTCGTATGTTGAGCCAATTGTTATGAGGCCAATTGGAGTGGTTAGATAAAACATAGAGGTGTAACTTTCTTATTTTCAGTTTTGTTCAAATCATTGTGGAAGGTAAGCCAAAAGTGTCCTGAAGTGTGTCGTGTGTTTCGACGTTCCTCCAGTGACACATGTTGGGAGATTTAGCATAACGTTTTACTCAGACCTCCAAATGATCTGATATTTGGATAGGTTCAAGAAAAGACAGAGAGCTACAACTTTGTAGTTTACCATTTTTCCAAATTATTAAGGGAAGAGGCGTTTTGGAGTCGATCTTTGGAGAAGCTGTGCGCAGAGCAACCAGAGTGCACCCGCACTCTATTGTTCAGTGCACCTGCGGTGACCAGAGTGCACCCGCACTCCAAAATGTAGTGCACCCATGGTCTACTGTTTCAGATTTTTGGATGAGGTGCCGAAGGCATAGCGCACTCGCGGTGCAAGGGATAGCGCACCCGCGGGCCGTGAACAGTAAAGTCGTGTTTTTGGATTTAAGTGCTTGAATACATGAGTTGGTTCACTTTTCCCTCATTTCTCTCCTCATTCTCAATTTCTTCAGCTCAAGGGAAGCTAGGGTTCCATTTTCTTTCTTTTATTTTTTAGAGTCAAGCTTCTTGTTGGATTATTGAAGTGTCTATTTATCTATCTCTTGCCTCGAAATGGGAGCAGGTTTGAAAAAGGATCTTAGGGTGTCTAGGGTTGGGCCAGGAGGGTCTCTTAACGCCTTCTTTTTTCTTCTCATCGGAGTTATTTCACAAAGACTTTCCGGGGTAAGGAAGAAGGGGGGAACAAGCACACTTGGAGAGCGCAGTACAACGGAAGGTTGTATGCTGCGTTCGGGCTTGAATACATGAGTTGGTTCACTTTTCCCTCATTTCTCTCCTCATTCTCAATTTCTTCAGCTCAAGGGAAGCTAGGGTTCCATTTTCTTTCTTTTATTTTTTAGATTCAAGCTTCTTGTTGGATTATTGAAGAGAGAACAAGGTTATTTTGAGTTCAAGGAGCTAAGGTAAACTTGGGGTTTTGATTATTTCTTGGTTTATGGTGTTGGGAGAAGTTTTGGGTATTTAGAGTGTGTTAGCTTTATGAAGTTTATGGTATGGGTTTATGATTTTTGAGATGTTGATGGTGAAGTTTATGATTTATTGTTGTAGGTTGTGTACCAAGAGAGTAGATTCAAGGTTCCAAGTGTTGTAAGTGGAATTTCATTTCTTGTGCTCACATGATAATATATGTATTGTGTTTCAATGGTTTTAAAGTGTTATTCCCTTCCATTTGATTCATGCTATGTATTAATACACCTTGTTGTATATTAGAGGCATTTTATGTCTCAACCATGTCAAAGGGAATACAAGAGAAAAGATAGTCTTCAAAGTGTTTGTTTTAATGCCAAAGAGAGAATTCAAAATGTTTTATTGGATTGATAGATACATAGCCAGAGATTGCATGCAATAAGTTGATCAACGACCATCGGCTTATATCCCTCAGAGTTATCGATTCATATCGATGGGATAGAGGCACAGAGACAGAGATACTATATATATATCAATCCAACAGAGAAAAGAGAAATAACATCGTTATTGTTATTCATTCTATGATATTCGTGTTACAGAGTTGATGGTATTTTAATGTTTTCAAAGCCACGTTTTACAGAGTATGGTATATGTGCATTGCTATGTAAGAGTTCCACTTGCTGAGTTTCATACTCATTTCAGTTATTTATGTGAGGCAGATAAGAGTGACGGGCCGGGACGTTGATTGGAGTCTGGGTCATATGCATAAGAGAGGGAAGGAAGAAGACTATTTTGCAAATATTTTGACATGATCACAAAAATGATGTTTTGTATTTTGTTGCTTCATTTGATTGATCATGTATTAACTTTTGTTTATATATATTGAAAATGTATTTTAAATCCTTCCTTCCTCCCTTCAACGAAAATTTTAATTTCCGCTGCTATTTTATGAAAACGGATCAGAGCGTTACATTTAGTGGTATCAGAGCACCGTTCTTCGGACCAATGCATATGACTTCGTCTACTTTCAACAGTCCGGGTATGTCTTCTTCTACATCTAATTATTGTTATTGGTTGATATGTATTTTGTGAGCACATTTTAGGAGTATGCCTCCAAAGAGAAAGGCTTCAGAGGATGAGGATAGTTCTTCCTCTAGAGTTGTCGATGAGTTCAGCAATCTACTGAAAGAGCAAGCTAAGGTCCATAGTGAGCAGATCCAACAGTTGTTACGTTTGCAAGGAACAGGCCAAGGTAGAAGTCAAGGGAGAGGCCAAGTGGCTCAGGCAGTTGGGACCTATGGGATCTTTACTGCTTTCAAGAGAATGGATCCGCATGAATTTGCAGGAAGCACTGATCCATTGGTGGCTGTAGAGTGGGTCAGAGCTCTTGAGGCGATATTTGATCATCTCAAGTATGAAGACAAAGACAGAGTGGATTGTGCAGTATTCATGCTAGTCAAAGCTGCACGCATTTGGTGGAATGCTACCAAGGTAAGTGTTGATGTTCCAGAATTGAAGTGGCAAGAGTTCGCGGATCTTTTCTATGACAAGTATTTCCCAGATGCACTTCGAGCTAGGAAGGTGACTGAATTTCTAGAGCTTCGTCAAGAAAGTATGAATGTTGATGAGTATATTCTGAAGTTCGAGGAGGGCTGTCTGTTTGCCCCATACATTGCATCCAATGACAAAGACAAGGGTGCTCATTTTATCTGAGGACTTCGAGCAGAAATCAGAAGAGACATCAATATGTCTAAGGCTGTGACATTTAAAGAGATTGTGGCCAAGGCTTTGTTAGCCGAGCAAAATGCGAAAGATATTGCCAGAGAGAGACAGGCGAGGCAGCAGTTTGTTGCTCAAAGAGGTCAAGGTTCGAGCCAAAGAGGAAAGGACCATTTTAAAGGGAAAGGCAAGTTGGAGCCGAGTCCTAAACCACCGACAGTTCCATCTGATCCTGAGAAGCCATTGTGTCCCAAGTGCAGTAGGCCTCATAGGGGTGAGTGCAGGTTTGGTACTAATACATGCTACAGATGTGGCACTGCAGGCCATATTGCCAAGGACTGCCCAAGAGGATCAAGCAAGGAGAAGGTGCAGGGTCGCATCTTTACCATGACGAAGGAAGGTATAAACCATGATTCTTCTGTGATCTCTAGCACTATTTTAATTTCAGACAGAGTAGCTACGACATTGATTGATACAGGTGCTACTCATTCTTTTATGTCTGAACTATTTTTGAGATCTTTGGGTATAGTTCCTTCTGTTATTCCCCTCCAGTTTAATGTTGTTTTGCCTTCGGGAGATGTGTTGTGCCCAACATCTATTGTGTATGCGTGCTCTGTTCAAATTGATGGGCGAGTTGTTTATGCCGACTTGATTGTTATTCCGATGGTTGCGTTTGATATTATACTTGGCATGGATTGGCTATCAACTTACCGTGCAGTGATTGATTGCATTGCTAAGACGGTGAAATTTGCAGATGATGGCAATAGGGAAGGTTTGTTCGCCAGTGCAGGTACTTCGCTGATCCTTCCTTTTATTTCGTGTCTTGAGGCTAAGAAGTTGGTGTTTAGAGGTTGTGATGGGTTTTTGGCTTCGATGGTGGATATGGATAGAATTGTGAAGTTGAATCTTGATGATATTGATGTTGTGAGAGAGTTCTCTGATGTATTTGAGGATGATGTGCCGGGTTTACCGTCGGACAGAGATGTGGAGTTTGTGATTGATTTAATCCCAGGTACGGTTCCTATTTCTAAGGCTCCGTACAGGATGGCCACTTCAGAGATGAAAGAGTTGAAGACGCAATTGCAGGATTTATTGGATGAAGGTTTTATTTGGCCGAGTTCTTCGCCTTGGGGAGCTCCGGTTCTTTTCGTCAAGAAGAAAGAGAGGTCTTTGCGGCTGTGCATTGATTACAGAGAAATCAACAAAGTGACTGTCAAGAAAAAGTATCCGTTGCCACGGATAGACGATCTTTTTGACCAACTGCAAGGGACTACAGTGTTCTCGAAGATTGATTTGCGATCTGGTTATTATCAGTTGAAGGTTAGGTAGTCTGATATCCCTAAAACGACGATCCGGACCAGGTACGGTCACTATGAATTTCTTGTGATGTGTTTTGGTCTGAACAATGCTCCTTCAGTATTCATGGATCTTATGAACCGTGTGTTCAAGCCGTATTTGGATAGCTTTGTCATTGTTTTTCTCGATGACATTTTGATTTACTCCAAGACCAGAGAGCTTCATTCAGAGCACCTCAGAGTTGTTCTTCAGTTGCTGAGAGAGAAGAGGTTGTATGCTAAGTTGAAGAAATGTGAGTTCTGGTTGGAGCAGATTTCGTTCTTAGGCCATGTTGTCTCGAAGGATGGGTTAGCTGTTGATCCAGCGAAAATAGAGGCGATACAGAAGTGGCCTATTCCTACCACTGTACAAGAGGTACGCAGTTTTCTTGGTTTGACGGGTAATTATCGTCGTTTTATTTCAGACTTTTCCAAGATTACCTTGCCGTTAACTAATCTGACGAGGAAGATTGTGAAGTTTGAGTGGTCCGATGAATGCCAAAGAGGATTCCAGGAGTCGAAAGATAAGTTGACAACAGCTCCAGTACTTTCATTGCCCAGTGGTTCAGAGGACTTTGTTGTTTTTACCGAGGCGTCGAAGAAGGGCCTCGGTGCAGTGTTGATGCAACAAGGTAAAGTTATAGCCTATGCTTCTCGCCAGTTGAAGGATTACGAGAAGAATTATCCTACGCATGATTTGGAGCTGGCAGCTGTGGTTTTCGCCCTGAAAATATGGAGACATTATTTGTATGGCGAAAAGTGTGAAATTTTCACAGACCACAAGAGTTTAAAGTATTTGTTTTCACAGAAAGAACTTAATACGCGACAGAGACGGTGGTTAGAGCTTGTCAAAGATTATGATGTGACTATTAGTTACCACCCAGGGAAGGCGAATGTTGTAGCGGATGCATTGAGCCGTAAGTCGAGTTCTTCTTTAAGTTCTATGATTCAGCAGCCGTTGTTGTTAGATTTGCAGCAAGAGGAGATAACTTTGGTGGTTCCTGGAACCATTGCCCGTTTTTCAGCGTTGGTTATTCGGGCTACATTGACGGACAGGATCCGTAGAGAGCAGGCTATTGACGTTCAGTTGTTAGAGTTGAGAGCTAGAGCAGAGGAGAGAGGTAATTCAGAGTTTGCGACGAATAGAGATGGTTTGGTGACATTTAGAGGCCGTATTTGCATTCCTGCTGGTGATGATATTCGGCGAGACGTCTTGACAGAGGCACATACCGCGCCATACTCGATACATCCAGGCAGCACTAAGATGTATCAGGATCTTCGTAGACTCTATTGGTGGCCAGACATGAAGAAAGATATTGCCATGTTTATTTCTCAGTGCCTAACTTGTCAGCAGGTGAAGATCGAGCCCCAGAGACCTACTGGGACATTGTTATCATTGCCGATTCCTCAATGGAAATGGGAGCACATTACGATGGATTTCGTGACTGGTCTTCCCAGAACGTAGAAAGGTTTTAACTCTATTTGGGTTATTGTTGATCGGTTGACCAAGTCAGCGCATTTTTTGCAGTTAAGACGACGTATTGCATGAACCAATATGCCGAAGAGTATGTAGCAGAGATTGTTAGACTTCATGGTGTTCCTGTGTCGATTGTGTCTGATCGTGACCCTAGATTTACTTCAGAGTTTTGGAAGAGTTTACACAGAGCTATGGGTACACGGTTAGCATTTAGTAAAGCATATCACCCCCAGAGCGATGGTCAGTCAAAGAGAGTTATTCAAATTTTAGAGGATATGCTCAGAGCTTGTACTATAGATTATCCTGGTAGCTGGGATTCCAAATTTCCTCTTGTTGAGTTCACGTCTAATAATAGCTACCAAGCGAAAATTGGCATGGCACCATATGAAGCACTTTATGGTAGGAAGTGTATGTAATGCCCAAGAATTGTAGGTTGATAAGATGAGATTATGAAGTTTGCATGAAAGGACATCGCTCCCGCGCCCCAGTTTCTACCGCACCCGCGGTGTAAGGGCAGAAAGTAGAGTTTTGAATACAAGAGAGACCGCACCCGCGGTCCAAGACCTACCGCCCCCGCGGATGTAACTCATTAAACGTGAAGAATTACAGTAGGGTCACCGCACCCGCGGTCCAAGACATTCCGCACCCGCGGTCGTTGATTTTGAAATGTTGAAGGGTTGCCGTAGCCTGAGCTCACCCGCGGTGAAAAAGGGACAGCACCCGCGGTCGCTGTTTTTGAATTTTAGATGGGGATGCCGTGAGCTAAGCGCACCCGCGGTCAGAAGTGAGCGCACCCGCGGTGCGACGTGTTGAATGAAAAATAAGACACTTGCCTTGCCAGGCATATATAATGTTGTATTGTCTTCATTTCCTTCCTTCTTCAGCAGCTAGCACAGAGATAAAGTTCAGACATCCTCAAAGTTTCATCATAGCCTAGAGTTTGAATTGTGAAAGATCTAACCATCCGATTTTCGATCCGAGATTATATTTGAGCTCCTTGCATCATAGGCTTCTAAAGGATGTAAGTTTTGTTATGTTTTTATTTGATTTGGCAATATGATGTTGGAGAGACACCAGATTTGATTCTATGATGTGTTCTTGATATGTTGAGATATGTAGAAACGAAACCGGATCAAAGAAATGGTACCGTATGAATTTGTATGAAATTCCATCATGTATTGAAGGGAAAGTATGCAGATTTTCAGAGTTTGACATGTTTATGGTATTGATTGTGATTGTAATTTAGTATCGATTGTTGTTGAGTTGATTGGTATCGCAAGATTACGCCGTTATGCCGTCGAATCGTATCGAGATTGATTAGTGATTTATATATGTGTTGAGTTGAGTTAGAAAGTGATAGAATGCATCTTGAATGTATCATTTCAGAGTGGATACTGACAGATTCGACATCGAGATTTCTACTACGACAAAGACTACGACAACGAAAGGTATAATTCATGTTGATTCGGGAAGACATAACTCGAATTAGATCTGATTTGAGTTTCCCAAAATCACATACTATATTGTTACCTTTTTATATGTTGATGCTTTGTTTATAGATTTATATTCAAGTATTTAAGATAGGAGAGTCATTGGCAGACTTGCCAAGCTAGACGTTTGGTGATATCGACGCATAGGAGCAGATTTCCTCCGATTGTAGACACTCGATACAGACAGGACCGAAGTCTAGGAATAAGACGTACCGCCACCACGATTGGGAGAGTAGGTGGGAGACTTGTTACGTCTTATTCATACCGGGATCCCTAGACGTAGATATGAGTCGAGTCAAAGAATAAGAGTCGAAGAGTTTTATCTGTTTTTACTAATGTGTTATAAACATTGATTTATGTTTTATTATGTTGTGTTTAATCGCATGACATGCATGTATACATGTTTTATACTGGGATTTGTTCTCACTGGAGTATCCGGCTGTTGTTGTGTCTCTATGTGTGCATAACAACAGGTGGGACAGGATCAGGGTCACGCAGAGGATGAGAGATCGAGATAGCGTGGAGATTACGGGCGTAGGAGATTACTAGTGGTTTCTTACTAGACATGTACTGAATTTATTAACACTAGTATGTTAATTGTAGACGAACACGTGAATGTTATTTAGAGTTGAATAAGATGACAGTAATTTATTTAATGTTTTGTGCTTGTTTATATACATTTGAATAAATGTTAAAAGCAAAATTTTGACCCACATTTTCTAGCAAAGATCCAATTAATCCCACAGATAATCGAGTTAGAGCCCGGGTCCCCATAGTGTAGATCTCCCTTGTATTGGGATGAGATTGGTGAGAAGAAGAGGCTGGGTCCAGAGTTGGTCCAACAGACTGCTGATGTTGTTGCTGTTATTCGAGAGAGAGTCAAGACAGCGCAGTCGAGACAAAAGAGTTATGCCGATGTGCGTCGTAGGCCATTGCAGTTTGAGGTTGGCGATCATGTGTTCTTGAAGATAGCACCTCTTAAGGGTGTGATGCGGTTTGGCAAGAAGGGAAAGTTGAGTCCGAGATTTTTTGGCCCATTTGAGATATTGGATAGAATTAATGATCGAGCCTACAGGTTAGCCCTACCGCCAGATCTTGACAGAGTTCATAATGTTTTTCACGTCTCTATGCTCTGGAAATATATTGCAAATTCTTCCCATGTTCTTCGCCACGAGCCATTGGATTTGACGCCGAATTTGACTTAACAAGAGATTCCGGTCCAGATTTTGGATCGCAAAGTTAAAGTATTGAGCAACAAATAGATCGGCATTGTTAGAGTCCTTTGGAGGAATCATTTGATTGAAGAAGCCACGTGGGAACCAGAGGATGAGATGAAAGAGAAGTATCCCGAGTTGTTTGCGCAGTGACGTCAATTTCGAGGACGAAATTCCTCTAAGGAGGGGAGATTGTAATATCCAAGCCTGGTGAACGGTACGGTTTAAGATTTTGTATGCTTATGGACTATTTGGTTAAGTTTATGTATAGTTTTGATGTTAAGAGTTGTGCTATATGGTTTATAGTATTGTTGTTTATAGTTGTTGTGTAGTTGTTGTAGTATCGTTGCGATTTAATTCATGGTAATTCGTATGTTGAGCCAATTGTTATGAGGCCAATTGGAGTGGTTAGATAAGACATAGAGGTGTAACTTTCTTATTTTGAGTTTTGTTCAAATCATTGTGGAAGGTAAGCCAAAAGTGCCCTGAAGTGTGTCGTGTGTTTCGACGTTCCTCCAGTGACACATGTTGGGAGATTTAGCATGACTTTTTACTCCGACCTCTAAATGATCTGATATCTGTAGAGGTTCAAGAAAAGACATAGAGCTACAACTTTTTAGTTTACCATTTTTCCAAATTATGAAGGGAAGAGGCGTTTCGGAGGCGATCTTTAGAGAAGCTGTGCGCAGATTAACCAGAGTGCACCCGCACTCTATTGTTCAGTGCACCCGCGGTGACCAGAGTGCACCCGCACTCCAAAATGTAGCGCACCCGCGGTCTACTGTTTCAGATTTTTGGATGAGGTGCCGAAGGCATAGCGCACCCGCGGTGCAAGGGATAGCGCACCCGCGGTCCGTGAACAGTAAAGTCGTGTTTTTGGATTTAAGTGCTTAAATACATGAGTTGGTTCACTTTTCCCTCATTTCTCTCCTCATTCTCGATTTCTTCAGCTCAAGGGAAGCTAGGGTTCCATTTTCTTTCTTTTATTTCTTAGATTCAAGCTTCTTGTTGGATTATTGAAGAGAGAACAAGGTTATTTTGAGTTCAAGGAGCTAAGGTAAGCTTGTGGCTTTGATTATTTCTTGGTTTATGGTGTTGGGAGAAGTCTTGGGTATTTAGAGTGTGTTAGCTTTATGAAGTTTATGGTATGGGTTTATGATTTTTGAGATGTTGATGGTGAAGTTTATGGTTTATTGTTGTAGGTTGTGTACCAAGAGAGTAGATTCAAGGTTCCAAGTGTTGTAAGTGGAATTTCATTTCTTGTGCTCACATGATAATATATGTATTGTGTTTCAATGGTTTTAAAGTGTTATTCCCTTCCATTTGATTCATGCTATGTATTAATACACCTTGTTGTATATTAGAGGCATTTTATGTCTCAACCATGTCAAAGGGAATACAAGAGAAAAGATAGTCTTCAAAGTGTTTGTTTTAATGCCAAAGAGAGAATTCAAATGTTTTATTGGATTGATAGATACATAGTCAGAGATTGCATGCAATAAGTTGATCAACGACCATAGGCTTATATCCCTCAGAGTTATCGATTCATATCGATGGGATAGAGGCACAGAGACAGAGATACTATATAGATATCAATCCAACAGAGAAAAGAGAAATACCATCGTTATTGTTATTCATTCTATGATATTCGTGTTTCAGAGTTGATGGTATTTTAATGTTTTCAAAGCCACGTTTTACAGAGTATGGTATATGTATATTGCTATGTAAGAGTTCCACTTGCTGAGTTTCATACTCATTTCAGTTATTCATGTGATGCAGATAAGAGTGACGGGCCGGGACGTTGATTGGAGCCGGGGTCATATGCATAAGAGAGGGAAGGAAGAAGACTATTTTGCAAATATTTTGACATGATCACAAAAATGATGTTTTGTATTTTGTTGCTTCATTTGATTGATCATGTATTAACTTTTGTTTATATATATTGAAAATGTATTTTAAATCCTTCCTTCCTCCCTTCAAAGAAAATTTTAATTTTCGCTGCTATTTTATGAAAATGGATCAGAGCGTTACATTTAGTGGTATCAGAGCACCGTTCTTCGGACCAATGCATATGACTTCGTCTACTTTCAACAGTCCGGGTATGTCTTCTTCTACATCTAATTATTGTTATTGGTTTGTATGTTTTATGTGAGCACATTGTAGGAGTATGCCTCCTAAGAGAAAGGCTGCAGAGGGTGAGGATAGTTCTTCCTCTAGAGTTGTCGATGAGTTCGGCAAGCTACTGAAAGAGCAAGCTAAGGTCCATAGTGAGCAGATCCAACAGTTGTTACATTTGCAAGGAACAGGCCAAGGTAGAGGTCAAGGGAGAGGCCAAGTGGCTCAGGCAATTGGGACCGATGGGATCTTTACTGCTTTCAAGAGAATGGATCCGCCTGAATTTGCAGGAAGCACTGATCCATTGGTGGCTGTAGAGTGGGTCAAAGCTCTTGAGGCGATATTTGATCATCTCAAGTATGAAGACAAAGACAGAGTGGATTGTGCAGTATTCATGCTAGTCAAAGCTGCACGCATATGGTGGAATGCTACCAAGGTAAGTGTTGATGTTCCAGCATTGAAGTGGCAAGAGTTCACGGATCTTTTCTATGACAAGTATTTCCCAGATGCACTTCGAGCTAGGAAGGTGACTGAATTTCTAGAGCTTCGTCAAGAAAGTATGAATGTTGATGAGTATATTCTGAAGTTCGAGGAGGGCTGTCTGTTTGCCCCATACATTGCATCCAATGACAAAGACAAGGGTCTCATTTTATCAGAGGACTTCGAGCAGAAATCAGAAAGAACATCAATATGTCTAAGGCTGTGACATTTAAAGAGATTGTGGCTAAGGTTTTGTTAGCCAAGCAAGATGAGAAATATATTGCCAGAGAGAGACAGGCGAGGCAAGATATTGCCAGAGAGAGACAGGCGAGGCAAGATATTGCCAGAGAGAGACAGGCGAGGCAGCAGTTTGTTGTTCAAAGAGGTCAAGGTTCGAGCCAAAGAGGAAACGACCATTTTAAAGGGAAAGGCAAGTTGGAGCCGAGTCCTAAACCACCGACAGTTCCATCTGATCCTGAGAAGCTATTGTGTCCCAAGTGCAGTAGGCCTCACAGGGGTGAGTGCAGGTTTGGTACTAATACATGCTACAGATGTGGCACTGCAGGCCATATTGCCAAGGACTGCCCAAGAGGATCAAGCAAGGAGAAGGTGCAGGGTTGCATGTTTACCATGACGAAGGAAGGTATAAACCATGATTGTTCTGTGATCTCTAGCACTATTTTAATTTCAGGCAGAGTAGCTACGACTTTGATACAGGTGCTACTCATTCTTTTATGTCTGAACTATTTTTGAGATCTTTGGGTATAGTTCCTTCTGCTATTCCCCTCCAGTTTAGTGTTGTATTGCCTTCGTGAGATGTGTTGTGCCCGACGTCTATTGTGAATGCGTGTTCTGTTCAAATCGATGGGCGAGTGGTTTATGCCGATTTGATTGTTATTCCGTTGGTTGCGTTTGATATTATACTTGGCATGGATTGGCTATCAACTTACCGTGCAGTGATTGATTGCATTGCTAAGACGGTGAAATTTGCAGATGATGGTAATAGGGAAGGTTTGCTCGCCAGTGCAGGTACTTCGCTGATCCTTCCTTTTATTTCGTGTGTTGAGGCTAAGAAGTTGTTGTTTAGAGGTTGTGATTGGTTTTTTGCTTCGATGGTGGATATGGATAAAATTGTGAAGTTGAATCTTGATGATATTGATGTTGTGAGAGAGTTCCCTGATGTATTTGAGGATGATGTGCCGGGTTTACCGCCGGACAGAGATGTAGAGTTTGTGATTGATTTTAGTCCTAGGTACGGTTCCTATTTCTAAGGCTCCGTACAGGATGGCCCCTTCAGAGAGGAAAGAGTTGAAGACGCAATTGCAGAATTTATTAGATAAAGGTTTTATTCGGCCGAGTTCTTCGCCTTGGGGAGCGCCGGTTCTTTTCGTCAAGAAGAAAGATGGGTCTTTGCGGCTGTGCATTGATTACAGAGAAATCAACAAAGTGACTGTCAAGAATAAGTATCCGTTGCCATGGATAGACGATCTTTTTGACAAACTGCAAGGGGCTACAGTGTTCTCGAAGATTGATTTGCGATCTGGTTATTATCAGTTGAAGGTTAGGTTGTCTGATATCCCTAAAACGGCGTTCCGGACCAGGTACGGTCACTATGAATTTCTTGTGATGTCTTTTGGTCTGACCAATGCTCCTTCAGTATTCATGGATCTTATGAACCGTGTGTTCAAGCCGTATTTGGATAGCTTTGTCATTTTTTTATCGATAACATTTTGATTTACTCCAAGACCAGAGAGCTTCATTCAGAGCACCTCAGAGTTGTTCTTCAGTTGCTGAGAGAGAAGAGATTGTATGCTAAGTTGAAGAAATGTGAGTTCTGGTTGGAGCAGATTTCTTTCTTAGGCCATGTTGTCTCGAAGGATGGGTTAGCTGTTGATCCAGCGAAAATAGAGGCGATACAGAAGTGGCCTATTCCTACCACTGTACAAGAGGTACGCAGTTTTCTTGGTTTGGCGGGTTATTATCGTCGTTTTATTTCAGACTTTTCCAAGATTGCCCTGCCGTTAACTAATCTGACGAGGAAGACTGTGAAGTTTGAGTGGTCCAATGAATGCCAAAGAGGATTCCAGGAGGCGAAAGATAAGTTGACAACAGCTCCAGTACTTGCATTGCCCAGTGGTTCAGAGGACTTTGTTGTTTTTACCGATGCGTCGAAGAAGGGCCTCGGTGCAGTGTTGATGCAACAAGGTAAAGTCATAGCCTATGCTTCTTGCCAGTTGAAGGATTACGAGAAGAATTATCCTACGCATGATTGGAGTTGGCAGCTGTGGTTTTCGCCCTGAAAATCTGGAGACATTATTTTTATTGCGAAAAGTGTAAAATTTTCACAGACCACAAGAGTTTAAAGTATTTGTTTTCACAGAAAGAACTTAATATGCGACAGAGACTGTAATATCCAAGCTTGGTGATCGGTACAGTTTAAGATTTAATATGTTTATTGACTCCTTGGTTAAGTTTAAGTATAGTTTTGATGTTAAGAGTTGAGATTTATGATTTATGGTATTGTGTTTATAGATGATGCGTAGTTATATTGTAGCGGCGTTGCGAGTAAATTCAGGTGTATTCGTATGTTGCGCCAATTGGTATGAGGCCAATTGGAGTGGCTAGATAAGACATAGAGGTGTAACTTTCATGTTTTGAGTTTTGTTCAAATCATTGGGGAAGACAAGCCAAAAGTGCCCCGAAGTGTGTCGCGCGTATCGTCGTTCCTATAATGACACATGTTGGGAGAATGAGCATAACATTTTCCTCAGACATTCAAATGACATGAGGCCAATTGGAGATGCAAGCCAAGACATAGAGTTACAACTTTCATGTTTACCACTTTTTCAAATTATGTAGGGAAGAGGCGTTTCGGAGGCGATCTTTGAGGTGGCTGTGCGCAGAGCGGCGCCCGAGCGCCACCGGTTCTGTAAATTTTGTCACGGACAGTATGGTACGTGCCCGAGCGGTAATTTATGACCGCCCGAGCGCCAGCTCAGTACAAAAGCGTGTTTTGGGTGTATTAAGGCATAAAACCGATTGAAACTCTCATTTTCTTCATTTCCCTTCTCTTCTTTTTCTCTCCTCCAACGTTTCCAAGTAGGGTTCTTCATTTTCTTCTTATCCTTTCTTTCAATCAAGCAATTAATCTTCAATCTGGAGTTGGAACTTCATCATTTTAGAAAAAGGGGCAAAGGTAAGTGGTTTTTCTTCTTGTTCTTGAGTTATTGAAGATGGTGGAGTTAGGGGATGATAAGTGTGATAGATGTATTGTGATCAATGGTCATTTAATGTTATTATTTGGGTGTTGATGGTTAGTTTATGGGTTTATTATTGTAGGATCACCATCAAGGTTTAAGAAACCAAGTGCTACAAGGGTTGTAAGTGGAATTTCATTTCTTGTGCTCACATGATAATATATGTATTGTGTTTCAATGGTTTTAAAGTGTTATTCCCTTACATTTGATTCATGCTATGTATTAATACACCTTGTTGTATATTAGAGGCATTTTATGTCTCAACCATGTCAAAGGGAATACAAGAGAAAAGATAGTCTTCAAAGTGTTTGTTTTAATGCCAAAGAGAGAATTCAAATGTTTTATTGGATTGATATATACATAGTCAGAGATTGCATGCAATAAGTTGATCTTACATCCCTCAGAGTTATCGATTCATATCGATGGGATAGAAGCACAG
The DNA here is from genome assembly GCF_012295235.1 of Primulina huaijiensis. Classification (NCBI taxonomy): domain Eukaryota; kingdom Viridiplantae; phylum Streptophyta; class Magnoliopsida; order Lamiales; family Gesneriaceae; genus Primulina; species Primulina huaijiensis. The sequence goes on along the minus strand of NC_133309.1, from coordinate 14,639,307 downwards.
AGACAGATATACTATATAGATATCAATCCAACAGAGAAAAGAGAAATACCATCGTTATTATTATTCATTCTATGATATTCATATTTCAGAGTTGATGGTATTTAATGTTTTTAAAGCCACGTTTTACAGAGTATAGTATATGTACATTGCTATGTAAGAGTTCCACTTGCTGAGTTTCATACTCATTTCAGATATTCATGTGATGCAGATAAGAGTGACGGGCCGGGACGTTGATTGGAGCTGGGGTCATAGGCATAAGAGAGGGAAAGAAGAAGACTATTTTGTAAGTATTTTGACATGATCACAAAAATGATGTTTTGTATTTTGTTGCCTCATTTGATTGATCATGTATTAACTTTTGTTTATATATTGAAATGTATTTTAAATCCTTCCTCCCTTCAAAGAAAATTTTAAATTCCGCTGTTATTTTTTTGAAATCGGGTCAGAGCGTTACGGAGACGGTGGTTAGAGCTTGTCAAAGATTATGATGTGACTATTAGTTACCACCCAGGGAAGGCGAATGTTGTAGCGGATGCATTGAGCCGTAAATCGAGTTCTTCTTTAAGTTCTATGATTCAGCAGCCATTGTTGTTAGATTTGCAGCAAGAGGAGATAACCTTGGTGGTTCCTGGAACCATTGCTCGTTTTTCAGCGTTGGTTATTAGGGCTACATTGACGGACAGGATCCGTAGAGAGCAGGCTATTGACGTTCAGTTGTTAGAGTTGATAGCTAGAGCAGAGGAGAGAGGTAATTCAGAGTTTGCGACGAATAGAGATGGTTTGGTGACATATAGAGGCCGTATTTGCATTCATGCTGGTGATGATATTCGGAGAGACGTCTTGACAGAGGCACATACCGCGCCATACTCGATACATCCAGGCAGCACTAAGATGTATCAGGATCTTCGTAGACTCTATTGGTGGCCTGGTATGAAGAAAGATATTGCCATGTTTATTTCTCAGTGCCTAACTTGTCAGCAGGTGAAGATCGAGCACCAGAGACCTGCTGGGACATTGTTATCATTGCCGATTCCTTAATGGAAATGGGAGCACATTACGATGGATTTCGTGACTGGTCTTCCCAGAACGTAGAAAGGTTTTAACTCTATTTGGGTTATTGTTGATCGGTTGACCAAGTCAGCGCATTTTTTGCCAGTTAAGACGATGTATTCCATGAACCAATATGCCGAAGAGTATGTAGCAGAGATTGTTAAACTTCATGGTGTTCCTATGTTGATTGTGTCTGATCGTGACCCTAGATTTACTTCAGAGTTTTGGAAGAGTTTACACAGAGCTATGGGTACACGGTTAGCATTTAGTACAGCATATCACCCCCAGAGCGATGGTCAGTCAGAGAGATTTATTCAAATTTTAGAGGATATGCTCAGAGCTTGTACTACAGATTATCCTGGTAGCTGGGATTCCAAATTGCCTCTTGTTGAGTTCACGTATAATAATAGCTACCAAGCGACAATTGGCATGGCACCATATGAAGCACTTTATGGTAGGAAGTGTAGATCTCCCTTGTATTGGGATGAGATTGGTGAGAGGAAGATGCTGGGTCCAGAGTTGGTCCAACAGACTGCTGATGTTGTTGCTGTTATTCGAGAGAGAGTGAAGACAGCGCAGTCGAGACAAAAGAGTTATGCCGATGTACGTCGTAGGCCATTGCAGTTTGGGGTTGGCGATCATGTGTTCTTGAAGATAGCACCTCTTAAGGGTGTGATGCGGTTTGGCAAGAAGGGAAAGTTGAGGCCGAGATTTATTGGCCCATTTGAGATATTGGATAGAATTGGTGATCGAGCCCACAGGTTAGCCCTACCGCCAGATCTTGACAGAGTTCATAATGTTTTTCACGTCTCTATGCTCAGGAAATATATTGCAAATTCTTCCCATGTTCTTCGCCACGAGCCATTGGATTTGACGCCGAATTTGACTTATCAAGAGATTCCGGTCCAGATTTTGGATCACAAAGTTAAAGTATTGAGAAACAAATAGATCGGCATTGTTAGAGTCCTTTGGAGGAATCATTTGATTGAAGAAGCCACGTGGGAACCAGATGATGAGATGAAAGAGAAGTATCCCGAGTTGTTTGCGCAGTGACGTCAATTTCGGGGACGAAATTCCTCTAAGGAGGGGAGATTGTAATATCCAAGCCTGGTGAACGGTACGGTTTAAGATTTTGTAAGCTTATGGACTATTTGGTTAAGTTTATGTATAGTTTTGATATTAAGAGTTGTGATATATGGTTTATAGTATTGTTGTTTATAGTTGTTGTGTAGTTGTTGTAGCATCGTTGCGATTTAATTCATGGTAATTCGTATGTTGAGGCAATTGTTATGAGGCCAATTTGAGTGGTTAGATAAGACATAGAGGTGTATTTTTTTTATTTTGAGTTTTGTTCAAATCATTGTGGAAGGTAAGCCAAAAGTGCCCTGAAGTGTGTCGTGAGTTTCGACGTTCCTCCAGTGACACATGTTGGGAGATTTAGCTTAACTTTTTACTCAGACCTCGAAATGATCTGATATTTGGAGAGGTTCAAGAAAAGACATAGAGGTACAACTTTGTAGTTTACCATTTTTCCAAATTATGAAGCAAAGAGACGTTTCGGATGCAATCTTTGGAGAAGCTGTGCGCAGAGTAACCAGAGTGCACCCGCACTCTATTGTTCAGCGCACCCGCGGTGACCAGAGTGCACCCGCACTCCAAAATGTAGCGCACCCGTGATCTACTGTTTCAGATTTTTGGATGAGGTGCCGAAGGCATAGTGCACCCGCGGTGCAAGGGATAGCGCACCCGCGGTCTGTGAACAGTAAAGTCGTGTTTTTGGATTTAAGTGCTTAAATACATGAGTTGGTTCACTTTTCCCTCATTTCTCTCCTCATTCTCGATTTCTTCAGCTCAAGGGAAGCTAGGGTTCCATTTTCTTTCTTTTATTTCTTAGATTCGAGCTTCTTGTTGGATTATTGAAGAGAGAACAAGGTTATTTTGAGTTCAAGGAGCTAAGGTAAGCTTGTGGTTTTGATTATTTCTTGGTTTATAGTGTTGGGAGAAGTTTTGGATATTTAGAGTGTGTTAGCTTTATGAAGTTTATGGTATGGGTTTATGGTTTTTGAGATGTAGATGGTGAAGTTTATGATTTATTGTTGTAGGTTGTGTACCAAGAGAGTAAATTCAAGGTTCCAAGTGTTGTAAGTGGAATTTCATTTCTTGTGCTCACATGATAATATATGTATTGTGTTTCAATGGTTTTAAAGTGTTATTCCCTTCCATTTGATTCATGATATGTATTAATACACCTTGTTGTATATTAGAGGCATTTTATGTCTCAACCATGTCAAAGGGAATACAAGAGAAAAGATAGTCTTCAAAGTGTTTGTTTTAATGTCAAAGAAAGAATTCAAAATGTTTTATTGGATTGATAGATACATAGCAAGAGATTGCATGCAATAAGTTGATCAACGACCATAGGCTTATATCCCTCAGAGTTATCGATTCATATCGATGGGATAGAGGCACAGAGACAGAGATACTATATAGATATCAATCCAACAGAGAAAAGAGAAATACCATCGTTATTGTTATTCATTCTATGATATTCGTGTTTCAGAGTTGATGGTATTTTAATGTTTTCAAAGCCACGTTTTACAGAGTATGGTATATGTACATTGCTATGTAAGAGTTCCACTTGTTGAGTTTCATACTCATTTCAGTTATTCATGTGATGCAGATAAGAGTGACGGGCCGGAACGTTGATTGGAGCTGGGGTCATATGCATAACAGAGGGAAGGAAGAAGACTATTTTGCAAATATTTTGACATGATCACAAAAATGATGTTTTGTATTTTGTTGCTTCATTTGATTGATCATGTATTAACTTTTGTTTATATATATTGAAAATGTATTTTAAATCCTTCCTTCCTCCCTTCAAAGAAAATTTTAATTTCCGCTGCTATTTTATGAAAACGGATCAGAGCGTTACAATAAAATAGAAACAATTCTCAATGTTAAAATCAAAAGATGCAGGATCGAAAACATACCAGATTGTCCTAGGTAGAAGAAGTCATATATAGTCTGAAGAACTTTCGCTCTGATACCAATTGAAACAACCCACTCCCATGACAATATTATTTAATAGAAGTAACGTACGCGGGAGCATTTCATTTAAAAGGAAAAGTACGAAATAGCATTTACATTATAACCATTTCTTTAAACTATCAACATTACTAGTCACAACATGTTATCTATACATAATTAAAAGCCAATAGAAAGTTTTCCCATCATTCATTACCAAAATACATGATATTTTAAAGCTTTACATATGTTCACTCCACCACAATTTAAAGTGACATAACCAAAAAGTCTTTCCCATAGCATTTTATATGACTTCTCCCACCTCGAACAATCCATTTCAGTCCTTTTTATCACCTGCATCACATAACATTAACTGGAATGAGATAAAACCCTGTAAACAGAAAACTGTACATAACAAATACATATACATAGGCTTGGCTTGTAACATGGCTATAGAATTGGCAATGAACAATGAATCAGTGGCAATTAACAATGAATCAATGGAAATAAATAATGAATAATACCATCTTCAATGAACAATAGATAACAAAGCAGTATAGATAATATTTCATGACATGAATTAAAGGAAAGGAAATGATAGCCTGTGACCTGTGACCTGTGGATAGTATCTTTTTGATATATAAATATATCAAAACTGTGAGAGATACTCATAATCATGTGATTGGCCAATGACATGCATGAATTACTATCATTCCTTGGCTTTAATCGTAGGAAATTTCATTGAGGCAATTTAACAAATACTTGGTAGGCAACAATAGAGTACTAGCTCCTTATCAATGAATTCAATGGTATTCTAGGATCAATGAACAAATAACAATACATACATCAATAATATGACAATGGAAGGAGCTAGACATCAATAAACAAGGCTTATATACATATATATCATGTGAGCATTTGAAAGGGAAAGCTTCTACTTACTACCCACAAGCACTATGGTTGCTATGATGATCTTGAATGATTCCTACAACAATAATCACAACAATAACCATAAATAATTACCAATAATCCAAGGAATCAATCAATTCAACTTAACCCTTCAATATAAACCTCAATATCTCAAACCCTTCCAACTCCAATAATAGAATTCTTACCTTGTAGCTTGAAGTCTAAGATAGGAGACACTAAAAATCAACTAAAATTCTTGAACTTGGAAGAGAAGAAAACCTTAAAGTAGAAGGGCAAGGAACGCTTCAAGGGAAAAGAGAGAAATGAGAAGTGAGGAGAAGCATCTAGAATTAAGTTTATAAGCCCTCAAATACACCAAAAACGTGTTTTCTATGCATTAGACACGGACCTCGTTCCCCCCTCCGTGTATAGGTCTGTGTACACACAGGAAATCACTCATTTTGCATGGCAAGACCCGGACCCCCTGTAGGGATCCGTGTACAGGTCCGTGTACCCTTTGCCAAGGGCCAAAACTGCATTTTTTCTTCCAAATTAGCCAAAGTAGTAAACATGAAAGTTGTAGCCCTATGTGTTTTCTTACATCTCCAATTGGCCTCATGTCATTTAAAGGTCTGAGTAAAAAGTTATGCTCATTCTCCCATCATGTGTTAGTGCAGGAACAACGAAACAAACGACATATTTCGGGCTACTTTTGGCTCGTCGTCCCTAATTATTTGAACAAAACTCAAAACATGAAAGTTATATCCTTATACCTTATCTTTCCAATGGAATTGGCCTCACATCAATTGGATCAAAAACAAAACATTATACTAAAAACCACAACAACTGCCACATTTTTCATACCGTTTCTGCACCTCCATTTCCTATTTGGCTCAAAATCAACTTTCTATTCTACCCATGCTTTTCTTTAATCATCACCAACTATGAACATAATACCAAAACTATAACCATAAACAATGACCATATTTTGACAATTCCAATAACCATATTTCCTAAACACCCAACCAAAAATAATATCATAAACAATAAAATGTTAACAGGTTGGGATATTACAATCTCCCCTCCTTATAAAAATTTCGTCCCCGAAATTTGCTTACCATCGAATAAATTCGGATAACGATGTTTCATCTCCTCTTCCGGTTCCCACATGGCCTCTTCAATCACATGATTTCTCCAAAGAACTTTGACAATACCAATCTCTTTGTTCCTTAACACTTTAACCTTGCGATCAAGAATTTGAACCGGCATTTCCTCGTAGCTTAACTTAGGCAAAAGATCCAATGATTCATACCGAAGAACATCAGATGGATTAGAAAGGTACTTACGTAGCATTGAAACATGAAATACGTTATGAACTAGATCCAAGTATGGTGGCAATGCAAGACGATAGGCTCGGTCTCCAATCTTATCAAGAATCTCGAACGGTCTAATGTATCGAGGACTTAACTTACCTTTCTTTCCAAATCGTATAACTCCCTTAAGAGGAGCTATTTTGATAAATACATTATCACTAACCTCGAATGCCAAAGGCCGCCGACGAACATCAGCATAACTCTTCTGTCTAGACTGAGCTGTCTTCATTCTTTCTTGGATCAAGGCCACAACATCTGTTGTCTATTGAACCCACTCCAGGCCCAACATCTTTCTTTCAACTACCTCTTCCCAATACAAAGGAGAACGACACTTTCTTCCGTATAAAGCTTCATAAGGTGCCATGCCGATTGAAAATTGGAAACTGTTATTATATGTGAGCTCTACCAAAGGCAACTTAGAATCCCAACTTCTCGGGAAATCAATCGTGCAAGCTCTTAACATATCCTCCGAATTTGGATTACCCTTTCTGATTGACCGTCGCTTTGTGGATGGTATGCAGTACTGAAAGCCAATTTCGTTCCCAAGGCTCAATGCAAACTCTTCCAAAACTCTGATGTAAACCTTGGATCACGATCAGAAACTATCGATACCGGTATCCCATGAAGTCTCACAATCTCCTGAATATAAGTCTCGACATATTGAGTCATAGAATACGTCGTCTTGATAGGAAGAAAATGAGATGACTTGGTCAATCGATCCAAGATCACACAAATAGAATTGAAACCTTTCTGCGTCCTTGGTAACCAAACAACAAAATCCATAGTTATGTTCTCCTACTTCCATTGGGGTATAGGCAAGAATTGCAACAATCCCGTCGGTCTCTGGTGCTCAATCTTAACCTGCTGACAGGTTAGACATTCAGAAACTAATAACATGATATCTTTCTTCATACCTAGCCACCAGTAAAGACGTCGAAGATCTTGGTACATCTTGGTACTACCGGGATGTACAGAATATGGCGCTGTATGAGCTTCAAGAAGTACCTCGTTTCGAATGTCATCACCCATAGGAATACATATCCTGTGTAATATCCAAGCCTGGTGAACGGTACAGTTTAAGATTTCGTATGTTTATGGATTATTTGGTTAAGATTAAGTTTGATTTAGATGTTAAGAGTTGTGATTATGGGTCATAGTATTGTTGGTTATTATTGTTTTGTGGTATTGTTGATATTAGTTGATGGGTAGTTGTGTTGTATCAGCGTTGCGATTCGATTTTTGTTGCATAGAGTTGTTTTGGCCGAGAGCAGACCGCACCCGCGGTGATTTGTGCAGCGCACCTGTGGGGACCCGGACGCTAATCATGATCTTAATTGTCATTGGGACTAATTAATCAATTATAATAAACAGGGTCTAAATTTTTTTTTTTGTTTTAAATATAATATCAAATGCGGAACGTAATGGAATCACTCTACTATACATATCAGTATAAGAGTAAAGTACAAGTCTTGTACTATATACAATCATTTACAAACTAAGGTTCAACTACTAAATATTAAGTGTTCAACCCTATCTCAGATCAAGTCCGTAGTCTCCACTCTAATCACGATCTCTCTCTTCATCTCCTCGACCCTGAACCTGTCCCACCTGTTGTCATGCACACATACAAACACGACAACAGCCGGATAACTCCGGTGAGAATAAATCCCAGTATAAATCAACGAAACATGCAATCATATAATTAATATAAAGCATGAAGCAGATATCAGATATATATCAAAATCTGAAACATAATTAATATCAAACTATCAATCATACTCGTGACTCCACGGCTCAGACTAGACTCAATCCTAGTCTAGGGATCCCGGTTTCCAGAAGTTGGTATTCCTATATCGACCAACAGTAATAGAAGAAACTCCGATTCTATCCACGTCGATATAACCAAACATCCAGTGTCTTGACCTATCCGTCACAGACTGTGGCACTATCGCCAATACACTATCTTGTGACATCGTGCAATGTGCCCGTGGCGATCCCGCCACTATCAGGTACTTCTGTCACAAGATCACTCGTCTAATATTCGTCTAACACATGCTCTCTATACATCAATAGAACAAGCATATCAAATCAAATCAATGCAAATAATAACAAATAGTATGTGATTTAGGGAAACACAAGTATATCCTACTTATGTCGATCTCCCAATACCACATTGACTTATACCTTTCGTTTGTAGTCTCGGTCTGAAGAAACGGAAGTTCTGAACTCAAGATTGTCTCTGTAAATCTGAAAGGACATATCGCAAATAATAATATCAACCTTCCATTCTCAATTCAATACTGAATCTGATTAATCTGAATTTAATTAAAATCATCGACATAACGGCATAATCTCAATATCCCCGTAAATACCATATCAACAGATAACGGTTACAATCTATGGTCAATATCCAAAACAATATGTAATCCAACCATAATCCAAATATGTCCAATACCAAGCAATATAATCTGAAAAATCATAACAAATCCGTAATCCATCTATTTCTTAATCTGACTTCGATTCTATGATGTCTAGCATGTCAAGAACATCATATCTGAATCCTATTCAATTCTGACAATAGCATAATTTCAAAACATATCAAAACGTAACAAAACTTACGTCCAGTTGGAGCCTGCGTCGATAGGAACACAGTATCTGAATCCTTCGACTTTTGCTGGTCTGAGGGAAGGATTGAAGACGTTTTTCTATATATATATATATCTATTGCATGGCAAAGTACGGGGTGGCTTCATGTTTGTGCAGCACGTCTCGCGCATATGCGCGACCAGCACCGACGCATATGCTCGAGACATTCTGTCTCGGCGCTTGGCTTTTCAACGGCCCGCGCATATGCGCGCCCCAACACCGCGCACATGCGCCAACTTCTCTGGACCTGGCCATCATCAAGACATCTCCTCGCGCATATGCGCGCCCAATCTCGCGCATATGCGCGAGGTCCTCTGTCCTCGCGATAAGCCTCTCGGGCATGTGCGCGACTCCTCTCGCGCATGTGCGCGTAAAACACTGCCCGACCATTCTTGTACATGTTAGAGTAGGTGCACGTCGAGCCAAGTGTTGGCCGAGTGTTCACAATGAAACTCTATGTATAAGCAATCTTTATTTTAATAATATTTGAAATTATTGTTTTGGCACATCTTTATCTATATACCCATGCTAGTTGCATAGATAAAGCCCTTGAATATACAAATAGTAGAAAGAATATGAGATGCTCATATGATGAGTATCATGAAACTCATATTTGGAATACTGTATATTCTAAACGGTTCCTAGTCGATTCAGCCGCCGCTAAGAAGGATATAGGCCGCTCGAGCTTGAGACTAGTATCTGCGATGTGAGTACCATGTTTCATTGGTAGGGGACATTGTGATGTCCGAGCATGCAGATAGGTGCTCCTGGTAGAGTGCACTGAACAACCCTCCATTAAAGGACTTTCCAAGTGGTTCTCACTTATCGAGTGGAAAAGTCCTAGTTTATGGTTGTACACCATTAGTCCTTATGACCCGGGACAACATTGAGACTCTATGTGCTAGAATTACACTTTGACTTGTTTACCGACTCTCATGGGGTCATCAGGTGGCAAGGTTGGGTGTTCTGTCGAAACATATAGGAGTCGATGCATTGTAGTCGGGGATTCACCGCTTACCTACGGGTATGGATATCCTATGTGTTTTTCATGTATATGTAGTTTGAAATCTCTGATCAGAGTATGGTGGTAATTATGAAAGGGGTTTCATAGATTACACCATCGATGCAACTACGACATGACACATAGTATCGATTCATTGACAACTCTCGATAAACCAATGGTTGTCGAATCGGTCGGGATATATGAGTTGAAGGGACCGTACTGTACGCTAACCATAATTGAATGGTTCTTGCAGGCACTATCATTTGATACCTAGGGAATCATGTAAGCGATGCTGCTAGGCGTTTAACATGATTGGTTGGGTACTATCAGACTTGAGTTCTGACGTTCTTATTATCAAGGAGTTGATAAGTAAGAATGGAGCAATTGGGGTATGCTNCGGCTTATAAATGAGTTTATAAGCGTAAGAAAAAATAGAAGTATGACTTCTATGAGAGAAATGTAATTTTAATTTATGAATGTGTTCTTAAATTAAAAGTTGGCCAAATAAATAATGTATTTGAAAATTGTGATTTTCATAAACATTATTATGGACTAAATTAAATTAATTCAAGTGTTGAATTAATTAATCACTAGTGGACCTAGTAGAGTCCAAATAATTAAATTAATTCAAGGGTTGAATTGATTAAATAATATTGAGTCTTGTAGAGATCAATTTAAATAAATTATTTAAACTATTGGACTTGAGTAAATTCAAGTAATGTTTAATTAGTCTCTAATATGTTTGAGATAATTAATTTAAGTCCATGGATTTTTAATTGTTAAAAATCAAATAAGATTTGCATGCATGGGAGGTGAAAGGTTGAGAGACAACTTTTTGTATAACCAAGGCTTGGCATGCAACTTTTTTACTTTAACTTTTCCCACAAACAAAAAAATGTCTCACCTTCTCTCCTAGCATGAATAGTGGCCGAAAATACTATTCATTCTCTCCATTTTTTTTTTCTTTAATGGTTGGAGAAAACACTCACTTCTCAAAAAAAAATCCTCATATTTTTCTAGTGCAAAATATGAGGGGATCTACCTAGTTGGTGGTGGGCTTTATTTTAGAGCAAGGAGTGCTCTTTGGAAGCTTGTAGAAGTTCTTGCCATACAAGAGCTAAGGTGTTTACACCTTAGTTGGAGCCATCATCAACCACAAGAGGTTGATAGGTATTTTTCTAAACACACTATGTATGACATTTTGTTGTTTTTGTATTTGCTACACATTAAATCAAGGTGGCCGAAAATTTCTTATGAAAAATAAAAATTTTAAACTTCCGTTGCACTTCCAGTCACCGTAACCGATCCCCTTTCAAGTGGTATCAGAGCTAAGGTTACAATTTTGGTGTAGCAAATACATAATATTATGTTGAGGTCCATTTCTAACCGTATGAGACAATCAAAACAATTTTTCGAAGGCCGGTTTTTGGGGCGGTTTTGGGCAGCAAGTTGCTGCCCATTTCGGGCAGCTGGGGCTGCCCGTGGGCTGCCCGAACGCCCCACTTTTAAAATTAAAAAAATATATATTTTTGTTGCCGGAATCCGGCGACGGCGATGACGACTAGGGTTTCCAACAGTGTTTTGGATTATCAAAGTGTCATGGGCCTTGAGTTGTTGGGCCATTGGATGGCTAACATATTTGTGAATTTTGAATGAGCCAAAATGTTTTTGGTGAAAAATAAGTTTTTGGGCCCTTAAATTTAAAATTAAAAAAGTTGCAAACATTTTCTCATAAAATAAATAATTGAAGTTTGACTTTAATTATTTATAGTAAATTGTGATTTACAAGAAATTCAGTTATAAATAAATTAATTTGAAAGTAGACAAAGGTGTTGCATACTTTGTTAATTTAGTTTATAATCGTGGCGGTTAGTGATTGGATCAAGATAAATAATATTGGATTAATTGATTATTGTGATAATTAATTGATAGTGTATGCTATGTGATATTATGCATGAAGGATGATCAAAAGCCCAAGCCCAATTTGCTATGTGTATGCTAGGATATTTTGTGTTGAATGATTGTAATAATTATCAAATTTCAAGTGGGCTTGGTTTATGGTCCGTTCCCACCCCATGAGATGTATCCCTATTTGCCATGGATATTTATTTGTAAATATTAGTATAGTGGATGATCAAGATTGGAAGATGGTGACCATGTTGATTATGAAGATCAAGACATGTAAATATTGGAAGCTAATGTAATAGTTGCATTTGCATCCCATGCATTTCCCTAGGATTGGACCTAGGCCCGTGTTTGGCTCACACGGGCCATTAGTGTTGGGGCGATTGATCATCCTTGTTTTGTTTACTGTTTATAATATATGAATGATATGTTATAAATAATGAGTATGTGCGTTATTATTATGATAATAACAAAGTTGCATGAATCCGGCAAACATACGATCAAACATGGCGAGCTTTTAAATAAAATTAATGATGAGACCTTTCAAAATTAAAAACCCTCATTTTGAATAAGATTCAAAATTAATATCAAGCCCGAAAAGGGGAATTATAAATTTGTTTATAATTTCCATGTCTTCCATCGACAATGGGTGCATGATGAACGCTACCCGTGCTCGGGGCTCGGCTCATATTATTGGGGGGGCCTTGGGTGCCGGAAAGCTGTGACATCCATTGACATGGTGATGTGAACTACGTGGAACTCCCATGATTTCGGCTCATATTATTGAGGGAACTCATGGCGACCGTCCATTAAGGTTCAATATCGATGGGTTAGGCTTGACACGTGAAGATGAACGACGTCATATTATTGGGTCCTAATCAAACGTGAGACAAAAGTTTACGTAGAGGGTTGCATGGAGATGCAATTGGAAACTACCTTTTAGGAATTGTGATTGGCTGATATTATTCGGGATCATAATTCGCTAGTTGGACCTTACGTACCTACTGAGGAAAGGAGTTTCCCGTTTTCACTAGAGGGTAGTG
>NC_133309.1:14625821-14626022 GCF_012295235.1 Primulina huaijiensis | reverse complement strand
TCTGACTTCTATGAATGATGAGCTGCAGAGGCGTTTTGAGGATGCAAAGAGTGCTGCTGACATTCATTTGCACCTCAAGGAGCTCTTTGGTGAGCAAACTCGGCCTCTTAGGCACGCTACCATCAAGGAGCTAATCACTTTATGCATGCGAGACGGGGCCTCGGTCCATGAGCATGGCCTAAAGATGATTGGGCTCGTGGA
>NC_133309.1:14602154-14621599 GCF_012295235.1 Primulina huaijiensis | reverse complement strand
CACTAGTGGACCTAGTAGAGTCCAAATAATTAAATTAATTCAAGGGTTGAATTGATTAAATAATATTGAGTCTTGTAGAGCTCAATTTAAATAAATTATTTAAACTATTGGACTTGAGTAAATTCAAGTAATGTTTAATTAGTCTCAAATATGTTTGAGATAATTAAATTAAGTCCATGGATTTTTAATTGTTAAAAATCAAATAAGATTTGCATGCATGGGAGGTGAAAGGTTTGGAGACAACTTTTTGTATAACCAAGGCTTGGCATGCAACTTTTTTACTTTAACTTTTCCCACAACCAAAAAAATGTCTCTCCTTCTCTCCTAGCATGAATAGTGGCCGAAAATACTATTCATTCTCTCCATTTTTTGTTCTTCAATGGTTGGAGAAAACAATCACTTCTCGAAGAAAAATCCTCATATTTTTCTAGTGCAAAATATGAGGGGATCTACCTAGTTGGTGGTGGGCTTTATTTTAGAGCAAGGAGTGCTCTTTGGAAGCTTGTAGAAGTTTTTGCCATACAAGAGCTAAGGTGTTTACACCGTAGTTGGAGCCAACATCAACCTCAAGAGGTTGATAGGTATTTTTCTAAACACACTATGTATGACATTTTGTTGATTTTGTATTTGCTACACATTAAATCAAGGTGGCCGAAAATTTCTTATGAAAAATAAAAATTTTAAACTTCCGTTGCGCTTCCGGTCACCGTAACCGATCTCCTTTCAGTACATGCATTGCTATTCCATTTTCAATCCGATGCCTTTTAAATTAGCTCTCAACTTGATCTGACTATCATCACATCAATTTATCGATAATTAATCTCAAATTACCGTAATAAAATCTCAGGCATTACAATTCTCCCCCTCTAAGACACGATTTCGTCCTCGAAATCTTAAGCAAATATATCATATGCAATAAACAGGAATGACAGAAATAATAGCAATTGAAGTAAGACTCACATTAGTGAAATAATGCTGGGAATTCCTGTCTCATGTCTGATTCAGTCTCCCAGGTAGCTTCTTCAGTGCCATGACGGCTCCACTGAACTTTCACAAGAGGAATAGTCTTCATTCTGAGCTGCTTTTCTTTACGATCCAGGATCTGAATCAGCTTTTCAACATAACTCAGCGTCTCATCTAGCTCGGCCTCGTCTGGCTGAATAACATGTGAATCATTAGGGAGATACTTCCGCAGCATAGATACATGGAAAACATCATGTATCCCCAATAATGAAGGCGGTAAGGTGAGTCGATAGGCACGATCTCCTATCTTCTCGAGAATCTCATAAGGACCAACGTATCGTGGAGACAACTTTCCTTTCTTGCCAAATCTGACCACGCCTCTGAAAGGTGAAATTTTCAAGAATACTCGATCTCCTGTCTCAAATACCAACGGTCTCCGTCGGATATTCGCATATTTGGCCTGTCTATCTTGCGCTGCCTTCATTCTTTTCTGAATCAATTTCACCTTTTCTGTCATATCTCTGATCATATCAGGTCCAGTCTGAGGAACTACAGAGATATCGTCCCAATACAGAGGGGATCGACACTTCTTCCCGTACAACGCCTCAAATGGTGCCATTTCAATACTCGTCTGATAGCTATTGTTGTACGAAAACTCACAAAGAGCAATGCATCTTGCCAATTAGTGCTAAAATCAAGCACTACAGCTCTCAACATATCTTCCGATGTCTGAATCGTCCGTTCTGACTGTCCGTCAGTCTGTGGATGATATGCGGTACTAAGATGTAACTTTGTACCGAGAGCTTGCTTCAAACTCTGCTAGAAGTACGAAGTAAACCGAGGGTCACGGTCTGAAACAATCGCCTTCGGCACTCCGTGCAATCTAACCACTTCCTTAACACAAATATCAGTCATCTGGTCATATCTGTATGTCATCTTGTATGGAATAAAACATGCAGATTTGGTCAATCGATCAATCACGACCCAAATCGCATCACAACCTCGGGAGGATCTTGGTAACTGCGTCACAAAATCCATGGAAATGTGATCCCATTTCCATTTAGGAATAGACAAACTCTGTAACAGTCCCCCAGGTTTCTTTCTTTCAGCTTTCACCTGCTGGCAATTCAGACACTTGGCTACAAATTCAGTAACATCAGATTTCATCTGTTTCCACCAATACTGTGTCTTCAAATCATTGTACATTTTTCTGCCACCAGGATGAATGCTAAAGCGACTGCTATGAGCTTCCGCCAGTATCTGCTGTCTCAAATCTGAAACATTCGGCACAACAATACGATTATTCACATACAAAACCCTGTCACGAACCTGATACTCCGATTGATGTCCAGCTCTGACCATAGCAATCGAATTCTGCACATTCTGATCAACTTTCTGTGCTTCTTTAATTCTCAATATCAGTTCTGGTTCAGCCCGAATAGCACATATTCTCAGAGGCTGACGATCTGTTTCAAATACTAATCCAGACAAACAGCAATCTTTTATCAAATTCGAAACACCCATCGTCGATAAGGATAAGGAACATACCTTTCGACTCAGTGCATCTGCTGCTGCATTGGATTTTCCAGGATAATATTTGATATCACAATCAAAATCCTTCAATAAATCAAGCCATCTTCGCTGCCTCATATTCAGTTCTGATTGTGAAAACAGATATTTCAGACTCTTGTGATCAGAATAAATCTCAAATTTTTCACCGTAGAGGTAGTGTCGCCATATCTTCAATGCAAATACAATGGCCGCCAATTCAAGATCATGAATTGGGTAGCGAGTCTCGTGTGGCTTCATCTGTCTCGAGGCATAAGCAATCACATGCCCTCGTTGCATCAATACACACCCCATACCTCTGTGAGAAGCATCACAATATACAACAAATCCACCAGTACCTGACGGGATAGTCAATATCGGTGCACTGGTCAATCTCTTCTTCAACACAACAAAACTGGACTCACACTCCTCAGACCAGACAAATGGAGCATTCTTCTGAGTCAGCTGCGTAATCGGTTTAGCAATACTGGAAAAATCTTTAATGAATCGTCGATAATATCCTGCCAAACCCATAAAACTGCGTATTTCTGGTACAGATGTCGGTCTTGGCCAACCGATGACGGCCTCGACTTTACTAGGATCAACAGAAATACCATCTCCGGATATGATGTGACCCAGAAATACAACCTGTCTCAACCAGAACTCACATTTCGACAGTTTAGCATATAATTTCTCAGCCCTCAAAATTCTCAATACAGTTCTCAGATGCTCAGCATGGTCCATCATATTCTTGGAATAAATCAAGATATCGTCAATAAAAATGATCACGAAATCATCCAGATATCTTTGAAAGATATGGTTCATCAACCCCATGAATACAGCTGGCGCATTCGTTAAACCAAAAGACATGACAATAAACTCATAATGGCCATACCTGGTTCAGAATGCTGTCTTTGGAATGTCAGAATCTCTAACTCGCAGCTGGTGATAGCCGGATCGCAAATCAATCTTAGAATATACAGATGAACCTTGCAACTGATCAAATAAATCGTCTATACGAGGCAAGGGATATTATTCTTTACCGTTGCTTTGTTCAATTGACGGTAGTCGATACAAAGTCTCATCGAACCGTCTTTCTTCCTCACAAACAGTACTGGAGCACCCCAAGGAGACACACTCGGTCTGATATACCCCTTGGCCAGTAAATCCTCCAACAGTTCTTTCAACTCCTTCAACTCAATCGGTGCCATTCTGTACGGAGCCCTCGAAATCGGAACTGTACCTGGCATCAATTCAATACTGAAGTCTATTTCTCGAATCGGAGGTAACCCAGGAATCTCATCTGGAAAGACATCAGCAAACTCGCAAACCACTGGCAAATCCACCAATGATGGACTCGATTTCAGTAAATCAACTGAATAGACAAGGAATCCCTCCGCTCCTTTCTGCAACAATCGAGTCATAGACAATACGGATATCAAAGGAATTCTAGATCGAGAACCCTTACCGTAGAATTTCCACTTATCTGCCATATCCGGTCTGAATTTCACAATCTTGTGGAAACAATCAACAGTGGCTCTGTACTTGGTTAACATATCGATACCGATAATACAATCAAAATCAGATAACCCAAGCACAATACACTCTAACTCAATCTCATGCCCATCATACTGTAGCATACAACGTTTCACAGATTTCACTGATATCAAACCTGTCCCCAACGGAGAAGAGACAGACACTACAGCAGGTAATGACTCAATAGGCAAAGAATGCATCAATGCAAATCGTTCAGATATGAATGTATGTGATGCACCACTATCAATCAATACGTAAGTAGGATAACCAGAAATAAAACAGTTACCTGCCACAACATCATCAGGTGCATCCTGGGCCTGCACCTCAGTCAAAGCGAACACCCTGGCCTGCTGTCTAGGAGGCTGGCTAACTGTCTAGCTTCCCCCTGGACTCTACTGCAACTGAGCTGGTGCTGGCTAAAAGGAGTGGACTGCAGCTGGTCTTCTACCAGTCTGAGCTACTGATCCAGATGACTCGGCACCCTGGAATCTCTGAGCATCTCTCTGGGGACAAACTCGAGCAAAATGTCCCTGCTGTCTGCACATACGGCAACTGCCAAACACTCCTCGGCACTACTCTGTGGAATGCTTCCCTCCACAAGTGCTACAGTAGGGTCCTGTATAACTCTGACCCTGACCGGTCTGCCTCGAGCCACTCGAACTGGATGAGCTACTTCCAGATTTCTTGAATTGCTTCCCCCTAGCTCTCAGGAAGTCTTTCTTTCCACTACCACTGCCGTTCTCAAATCGGGGAGGGGGTTGATGTGGTCCCGGTGCTGAAGGCACGAACGAAGCTCCTTTCTGTCTCATCAGATCGGCTTCGGCTCCTTTAGCTCGGTTCAATGCATCAGTAAAATTATTCGGCCTCCCGGTATTCACCAAGGTAAAGATTTCAGGATTTAGGTCATTTATGAACTGGTCCGCAACAGCCTCGTCATTCTCGGCCACATGTGGAGCAAATCGGAGCAGTGTAGAAAACTTGGCCACGTATTCCTCAATATTTAACTGGCCCTGTCTCAAATTGGCAAACTCGGCTCCCTTGTCCTTCCTGTACGACACTGGAAAGAACCTCTGATAAAATTCAGTTCTAAACACATTCCAGGTAATAGACGTACCTCGATGTTCCAATGCCTTCTTTGGTGTAATCCACCAGTTCTTTGCAACATCGTGTAACTGGTGCTCTATCAGTTTCACTCTCCCCTCATCAGTGTAGTCCATGGACTCAAACAACATTTCAATATCGTCCAACCAACTCTCACAATCCACGGAAGTCTCCGTACCCTTCAAAGTCGGTGGATGAAATGACTGAAACGTTTTCAACAATGTCTCCATTGGAGTGGCTGTAACGTCCATTGGAGGATTTGAAGTGCTACCCTGTTCTGGTACTCTTCTCGGAGGCATATCTGAGTATCAAAAGGGTTAGCAATCACAATTTACAAATTTGTCTCAATCCCATTCTGATCATCTTACCTCTGATCAAGAATCGATTCTGATCCATTCCCAGTAATACACATTACCATATCAAAATCAGAGAATCAGGCAAGCATGTATTAAAGCAGGAATCATGCTAGCACTCATAGGCAAGGAAAGAAAACTCAATCTACCCCGCTCACTAGCTTCTATCTCAATCTAAAGGATCTATCGCTCTGATACCACCTGTTGTGGGGACCCGGACGCTAATCATGATCTTAATTGTCATTGGGACTAATTAATCAATTATAATAAACAGGGTCTAAATTTTTTCTTTGTTTTAAATATAATATCAAATACGGAACGTAATGGAATCACTCTACTATACATATCAGTATAAGAGTAAAGTACAAGTCTTGTACTATATACAATCATTTACAAACTAAGGTTCAACTACTAAATATTAAGTGTTCAACCCTATCTCAGATCAAGTCCGTAGTCTCCACTCTAATCACGATCTCTCTCTTCATCTCCTCGACCCTGAACCTGTCCCACCTGTTGTCATGCACACATACAAACACGACAACAGCCGGATAACTCCGGTGAGAATAAATCCAAGTATAAATCAACGAAACATGCAATCATATAATTAATATAAAGCATGAAGTAGATATCAGATATATATCAAAATCTGAAACATAATTAATATCAAGCTATCAATCATAATCGTGACTCCACGACTCAGACTAGACTCCATCCTAGTCTAGGGATCTCGGTTTCCAGACGATGGTATTCCTATATCGACCAACAGTAATAGAAGAAACTCCGATTCTATCCACGTCGATATAACCAAACATCCAGTGTCTTGACCTATCCGTCACAGACTGTGGCACTATCGCCAATACACTATCTTGTGACATCGTGCAATGTGCCCGTGGCGATCCCGCCACTATCAGGTACTTCTGTCACAAGATCACTCGTCTAATATTCGTCTAACACATGCTCTCTATACATCAATAGAACAAGCATATCAAATCAAATCAATGCAAATAATAACAAATAGTATGTGATTTAGGGAAACACAAGTATATCCTACTTATGTCGATCTCCCAATACCACATTGACTTATACCTTTCGTTTGTAGTCTCGGTCTGAAGAAACGGAAGTTCTGAACTCAAGATTGTCTCTGTAAATCTTAAAGGACATATCGCGAATAATAATATCAACCTTCCATTCTCAATTCAATACTGAATCTGATTAATCTGAACTCAAGATTGTCTCTCGTGCATGTGCACATAAAACACTGCCCGACCATTCTTGTACATGCATTGCTATTCCATTTTCAATTCGATGCCTTTTAACTTAGCTCTCAACTTGATCTGACTATCATCACATCAATTTATCGATAATTAATCTCTAATTACCGTAATAAAATCTCCGGCATTACAGCACCCGCGGTCTATATTGCAGAATTTGTGGAATTTCCGAAGAGACACCGCACCCGCGGTGAGGTATGTAGCGCACCCGCGGTGCATGAACAGTAGAAGCGTGTTTTCGAGATTTATGTGATATAATGCAAGAGTTGGTTCATTTTTCTCATTCTTTCCCCTCATTCTCGATTCTTCAGGGGAGAGCTAGGCTTCCATTTCCTTTCTTTTCCTTCATTTGGTTCAAGCTACTTATTGGATTATTGAAGTGTAATCAAGGTTCTTTTGGAGTTTAAGGAGTTAAGGTAAGCTTTTGGTTTAGTTTATTCTTGGTTTTGGTGTTGGGAGACATCTTGGGTTTGTTGTTGTGTTGGTTTAATGTATTTAATGGTATGAGTTTGTGATTATTGGGTTATTGATGGTGCAAATTATGGTTTATTGTTGTAGGTTGTGTACCAAGGGTATAGATTCAAGGTTCCAAGTGTTGTGAGTGGAATTCATTTCCTTGTACTCACATGATAATATATGTATCGTGTTTCAATGGTTTTAAAGTGTTATTCCCTTCCATTTGATTCTTGCTATGTATTAGTACACCTTGTTGTATATTAGAGACATTCTTATGTCTCAATTATGTTAAAGGGAATACAAAAGAAAATAGAGTCTTCAAAGTGTTTGTTTTAATGCCAAAGAGAGAATTCAAATGTTTTATTGGATTGATAGATACATAGTCAGAGATTGCATGCAATTAGTTGATCAACGACCATAGGCTTATATCCCTCAGAGTTATCGATGTATATCGATGGGATATAGGTACAGAGACAGAGTTACTATATAGATGTCAATCCAACATAGAAAAGAGAAATACCATCGTTATTGTTATTCATTCTATGATATCCATGTTTCGGAGTTGATGGTATTTATTGTTTTCAAAGCCACGTTTTACAGAGTATGGTATATGTACATTGCTATGTAAGAGTTCCACTTGCTGAGTTTTATACTCATTTCAGTTATTTCATGTGATGCAGATAAGAGCGACGAGCCGGGACGTTGATTGAGGCCGGAGTCATATGCATATAGAGATGGAAGAAGGAAAGATTATTTTGATAGTATTTTGGACATGATCATACAAAATGATATTTTGTATTTTGTTGTATTATTTGATTGATCATGTGTATACTTTTGATTATATATGAAAATGTTTTTTTAAACCTTCTTTCCTTCAAGAAAAATTTTAAATTCCGCTGTTATTTTATGAAATCGGGTCAGAGGGTTACATCCTGCCTCGAAAGGTCAGTAACCCGTCACGATTCGACCCAAACTCAGAAACTCTTGTCATATCACTTTTTCTCTTCAACTCTAATAACTGAGCATCCAGCTGTTGTTCCTTCAAAATTCGATCAAATAAAGTTGAGTGAAGAACTAGAGCAGACAATCGAGCAACTGTACCTGAAGATACCAAATTGATCTCATTTCTTTGCAAATCAAGCAGCAAAGATTTAGAAATCATGGAACCCAATAATGAACTCGATTTGCTACTCAATGCATCAGCAACCACATTTTCTTTACCAGGATGATAGCTAATGGTGCAATCATAATCTTTTACCAATTCCAACCATCTTTGATGCCGCATATTCAGATCCCTCTGCGAAAACAAATAACTCAAACTTTTGTGATCTGTAAATATTTCACATTTCTCACCATAAAGGTAGTACCACCAAATCTTTAAAGCAAAAACAACAGCCGCCAACTCCAAATCATGAGTGGGATAGTTCTTCTCGTATTCCTTCAACTGACGAGAAGCATATGCTATCACTTTCCCACGCTGCATCAGTACAGCACCTAACCCCTGCTTAGAAGCATCTGTATATACAACAAAATCTTCAGTACCACAAGGAAGTACCAAAACAGGGTAGAAGTTAACTTATCTTTCAATGTTTGAAACGCTTGCTGGCACACAATGGTCCATTCAAACTTGGTAGCCTTCCGTGTCAAACTTGTCAATGGCAAAGCTATCTTTGAAAAGTCGGCTATGAACCGTCGGTAATACCCTGCCAAAACAAGAAAACTCCTTACCTCTGAAATTGTCGTTGAAATGGACCATTGGTTAATAGACTCAATCTTGGATGGATCAACAGATATTCCTTCTTTCGAAACAATATGACCCAAAAATGCCACCTCTTCTAACCAGAACTCACATTTCTTTAACTTGGCAAACAATTGCTTATCCCTCAATAGCTGCAACACAATCCTCAAATGTACACGATGAAGATCTCGTGTCTTTGAGTAGATCAAGATGTCATCAATGAAAACAATAACAAAAGTATCCAAATACGGCTTAAAGACACGATTCATCAAATCCATAAAAACTGAAGGAGCATTGGTTAGTCCAAACGACATCACCAGAAATTCATAATGGCCACACCTCGTTCTAAACGCAGTCTTTGGTATGTCCTCCTTTTTCACCTTCAGTTGATGGTAACCGGACCGAAGGTCGATCTTCGAAAATATCGCTGCTCCTTGCAATTGATCAAAGAGATCATCAATACGTGGCAAAGGATATTTGTTCTTCACTGTTACCTTGTTGAGTTCTCGGTAGTCAATACATAATCGCAATGATCCATCCTTCTTCTTTATGAACAAAACTGGAGCTCCCCACGGCGAGAAACTAGGACGAATAAAACCTTTATCTAATAACTCCTGCAATTGAGTCTTCAATTCTTTCATTTCAGTAGGAGCCATTCTGTATGGAGCCTTGGAAATTGGATCTGTACCTAGAATTAAGTCAATAACAAACTCCACCTCTCGATCAGGTGGTAAACCAGGCACATCATCAGCAAACACGTCAGGATAATCCTGAACTACATCAATATCCTGTAATTGCAAATTACTTTCCTTTCGCACATCAACCACTGAAGCTAGATAACCCATACAACCTTTGTGCAACAACTTATTAGCTTGAAGGCAAGAAATAATAGGAATATCCCTCGAAGAGACTAGATCAACAAAAACATCACTATCATGGTTATCGGCTAAAAATTTCACCGTCTTGCCCACACAATCAATCACCGCACGATACGCAGATAACCAATCCATACCCAATATAACATCGAATGAAACCATCAGAATAACAATAAGATCAGTAAACAACAATCTCGTACCCATCTGTACGGGACATGCCTTAAAAATACTAGTAGGACAAATCTCATCACCAGAAGGCAACATAATAGTGAAGTGCAATGGCTTAACAGTAGGTTCCATAGATATAAAATGCATAAACACTTTAGACATAAAAGAATGGGTTGCACCAGTGTCAATCAATGTAATTGCTTCTTCGCCATAGATTAAAATATTACCTGATATCACAGAAGAATTAGGATTAACACTTTCCTTCGTCATATCAAAAATTCTGCCCTGGACTTTTCCTTTGCCTGAGGAGAGAGGACATTTCAGTGTCGTGTGCCCCATCTCCTTGCATCTAAAACATCGTCCACTACCCTCCAAACACTCACCCTTGTGTGGCTTTCCACACTTAGGACATACCGGTCGTTTAGTATCAGAAGAAGGCACAGGAGGTTTAGAGCGCTGCTCGATCTTACCCTTACCTTTGTGACCACCACGAACATTTGCACTTGCACCTTGTCCTCTAGCTTGGAAAGCTTGCCTCCTCAACTGTCTCTCTTTCTCAATCTCTTGCTCATCATGTTCCGCAAGCAAAGCTCCGCTCCACGATATCTTGATATGTGACCACCTTGGACATATGCACATCCCTTCGAACTTCTGGCTTCAACCCACGAAGGAAGTGTTCTCCTTTATCCTTATCATTCTCAGCAATAAAAGGAACAAAAACACATCCTTCCTCAAACTTCAACGTATATTCAGTAACAGACAAAGCATCCTGCCTCAATTCCAAAAATTCCTTCACCTTCTTGGCTTTTACTTCGCGTGAAAAGTATTTGGCGTAAAATAACTCTTTGAACTCATCCCATTTTAACTTGCGTACATTGACAGTCACTTTTGTAGCTTCCCACTAGATGCGAGCAGATTTTACTAACATAAAGACAGCACAACTAATGTAACACTCGTGACTAAAATACATAATCAGTGCAGAAGCTTTTAAACATAATTTGGAGAAAAGGTGTAATTTAAAAAAAATTTGGGCAGCATCTCCTCGTAATTAGGACATGCCACATGACTTAAGCAACATGTAAAATACATGCAAAATATTTTCAAACACATCAAATACCATTTAATGCTGTAACTACACATATTCTACTACCAAAAACAAAACAAGCTTTTCAATGTTTCCCAAAATATCCAAAAGCTTAACATATAAAAAATAACATCCAATCAAAATCTCCAAAGTTTGGCATATTCCCTTCTCTCGCTTCGACAACTCAGGGATGTGTTAGAGTAGGTGCACGTCGAGCCAAGTGTTGGCCGAGTGTTCAGAATGAAACTCTATGTATAAGCAATCTTTATTTTAATAATATTTGAAATTATTTTTTTGGCACATCTTTATCTATATACCCATGCTAGTTGCATAGATAAAGCCCTTGAATATACAAATAGTAGAAAGAATATGAGATGCTCATATGATGAGTATCATGAAACTCATATTTGGAATACTGTATATTCTAAACGGTTCCTAGTCGATTCAGCCGCCGCTAAGAAGGATATAGGCCGCTCGAGCTTGAGACTAGTATCTGCGATGTGAGTACCATGTTTCATTGGTAGGGGACATTGTGATGTCCGAGCATGCAGATAGGTGCTCCTGGTAGAGTGCACTGAACAACCCTCCATTAAAGGACTTTCCAAGTGGTTCTCACTTATCGAGTGGAAAAGTCCTAGTTTATGGTTGTACACCATTAGTCCTTATGACCCGGGACAACATTGAGACTCTATGTGCTAGAATTACACTTTGACTTGTTTACCGACTCTCATGGGGTCATCAGGTGGCAAGGTTGGGTGTTCTGTCGAAACATATAGGAGTCGATGCATTGTAGTCGGGGATTCACCGCTTACCTACGGGTATGGATATCCTATGTGTTTTTCATGTATATGTAGTTTGAAATCTCTGATCAGAGTATGGTGGTAATTATGAAAGGGGTTTCATAGATTACACCATCGATGCAACTACGACATGACACATAGTATCGATTCATTGACAACTCTCGATAAACCAATGGTTGTCGAATCGGTCGGGATATATGAGTTGAAGGGACCGTACTGTACGCTAACCATAATTGAATGGTTCTTGCAGGCACTATCATTTGATACCTAGGGAATCATGTAAGCGATGCTGCTAGGCGTTTAACATGATTGGTTGGGTACTATCAGACTTGAGTTCTGACGTTCTTATTATCAAGGAGTTGATAAATAAGAATGGAGCAATTGGGGTATGCTCATATAAGGACATGTTTAGTCCGAATCACATGGAGATGTGAACCCACGGCTAGTTGTATCAATGAACCATTGAGGGCCACACAAGTACTAGCTTTCTAGATCCCGTTGAGAAGTAAAATAGTTCAATGTGTTGAACGGCTTATAAAGGAGTTTATAAGCGTAAGGAAAATTAGAAGTATGACTTCTATAAAGGAGAAAATAGTTCAATGTGTTGAACGGCTTATAAATGAGTTTATAGGCGTAAGGAAAAATAGAAGTATGACTTCTATGAGAGAAATGTAAATTTTAATTTATGGAAGTGTTCCTAAATTAAAAGTTGGCCAAGTGAATAATGTATTTGAAAATTGTGATTTTCATAAACATTATTATGGACTAAATTAAATTAATTCAAGTGTTGAATTAATTAAACACTAGTGGACCTAGTAGAGTCCAAATAATTAAATTAATTCAAGTGTTGGATTAATTAAATCATATTGAGTCTTGTAGAGCTCAATTAAAATAATTATTTAACTAGTGGGACTTGGGTAAATTCAAGTAATGTTTAATTAGTCTCAAATATGTTTGAGATAATTAAATTTAGTCCATGGTTTTTAATTTGATTAAAAACCATATAATATACATGCATGGGAGGTGAAAGGTTGGGAGACTACTTTTTGTGTTTTCAAGGCATGGCATGCAACTTTTGTTTTCAACTTTTTGCATGTCCAAGACAAGTCTCCCTTCCCCCCATTACACACACCTTGGCCGAAAATTACACACACTTCTCTCCAAGTTTTTCTCTCATTTTTCTTCTTCAAGTGTTGAGGAAGAAATATTCTTCTCATTGAAAAATCTTCTTGTTTTTCTAGTGCAAAACAAGAAGGGATTTACCTAGCAAGTGGTGGGCCTAATTTTTGAAGGAGGAGGAAGCTTGTAGATCTTCATCCACTCAAGAGCCAAGTTGTTTACAACTTGGTTGGTGCCATTCATCAACCTCAAGAGGTTGATAGGTATAATTTTTCTAAACACACTATGTATGACATTTTGTTGTTTTTGTATTTGCTACACCAAGATATGGAGGTGGCCGAAATTTTTACATAAAAATTTGATTTTTAAACTTCCGTTGCGCTTCCGGTCACCGTAACCGATCCCCTTTCAAGTGGTATCCGAGCTATGGTTACGATTTTGGTGTAGTAAATACATAATATTATGTTGAGGTTCATTTCTAACCGCATGAGATAAAATTTTGCATCGAATCAAGGCCGGTTTCGGGGGATTTTTTGGGCAGCAAGTTGCTGCCCATTTCGGGCAGCTCGGGCTGCCCGAAGGGCTGCCCATTTCGGGCAGCAAGGGCAGCCCGAGGGGCTGCCCGAACAGCCCCTATTTTTAATAAAAAAAAAATTTTTTTTTTGTTGCCGGAATCCGGCGACGGCGATGACGACTAGGGTTTTCAAAAGGTGTTTTGAAATATCAAAGTGTCATGGGCCTTGAGTTGTTGGGCCATTGGATGGCTAACACATTTGTGAAATTTTAAATGGGCCAAAATGTTTTTGGTGAAAAATGAATTTTTGGGCCCTTAAGTTTAAATTTACAAAAGTTGCAAATATTTTCTCATGAAATAAATAATTTAAGTTGGACTTTAATTATTTATAGTAAATGGTGATTTACAAGAAATTCGGTTATAAATAAATTAATTTGAAAGTAGACAAAGGTGTTTGTATACTTTGTTAATTTAGTTTATAATCGTGGCGGTTAGTGATTGGATCAAGATATATAATATTGGATCAATTAATTATTGTGATAATTAATTGATGGTGTATGATATGTGATATTATGCATGAAGGATGATCAAAAGCCCAAGCCCAATTTGCTAGGTGTATGCTAGGATATTTTGTGTTGAATGATTGTAATAATTATCAAATTTATAAAGTGGGCTTGGTTTATGGCCCGTTCCCACCCCATGAGATGTATCCCTATTTGCCATGGATATTTATTTGTAAATATTAGTATAGTGGATGATCAAGATTGGAAGATGGTGGCCATGATGATTATGAAGATCGAAGACATGTAAATATTGGAAGCTAATGTAATAGTTGCATTTGCATCCCGTGCATTTCCCTAGGATTGGACCTAGGCCCGTGTTTAGCTCACACGGGCCATTAGTGTTGGGGCGATTGATCATCCTTATTTTGTTTACTGTTTATAATATATGCATGATATGTTATAAATAATGAGTATGTGCGTTATTATTATGATAATAACAAAGTTGCATGAATCCGGCAAACATACGATCAAACATGGCGAGCTTTTAAATAAAATTAATGATGAGACCTTTCAAAATTAAAAACCCTCATTTTGAATAAGATTCAAAATTAATATCAAGCCCGAAAAGGGGAATTATAAATTTGTTTATAATTTCCATGTCTTCCATCGACAATGGGTGCATGATGAACGCTACCCGTGCTCGGGGCTCGGCTCATATTATTGGGGGGGCCTTGGGTGCCGGAAAGCTGTGACATCCATTGACATGGTGATGTGAACTACGTGGAACTCCCATGATTTCGGCTCATATTATTGAGGGAACTCATGGCGACCGTCCATTAAGGTTCAATATCGATGGGTTAGGCTTGACACGTGAAGATGAACGACGTCATATTATTGGGTCCTAATCAAACGTGAGACAAAAGTTTACGTAGAGGGTTGCATGGAGATGCAATTGGAAACTACCTTTTAGGAATTGTGATTGGCTGATATTATTCGGGATCATAATTCGCTAGTTGGACCTTACGTACCTACTGAGGAAAGGAGTTTCCCGTTTTCACTAGAGGGTAGTGAAAGATGTCAAAACAGTGGGAGCGAATATTTATAAAGTAAAAGTCCATACTTTATATCTTACTAAATATTTTGAAATAGTCATCAACATTTATCTGTTTTCACTTTTCAGTACAAATTGACAATGTCTTCGATTCGCAATCCGATATCTGCAATACTCGACAAACACATGTTAACCGGACCTAATTACCTCACTTGGCTAAGAAACCTAAAAATCGTCTTGAATTCGGAAAGGATAGCATATACACTTACTGAGTCGCCCCCTGTTGAGGCTCCGACTGACTGCACTCCTGAGGAATTGCAGACTTACAAGGAATGGTGTGACCATGACTTGAAAGCCAGGTGTTATATGCTGACTTCTATGAATGATGAGCTACAGAGGCGTTTTGAGGATGCAAAGAGTGCTGCTGACATTCATTTGCATCTCAAGGAGCTCTTTGGAGAGCAAACACGGCCTCTTCGGCATGCTACCGTCAAGGAGCTAATCACTTTACGCATGCGAGATGGGGCCTCGGTCCATGAGCATGGCCTAAAAGTGATTGGGCTCGTGGACAAGCTCGTTGGCATGGATTTGATGTTGCCTTTGGAGTTGACCACTGACGTGTTACTCTTGTCACTGCCTAGCTCGTTTGATCCTTTTGTGGTGAATTTCAATATGAACAAGATGGAGCCGACCCTTGAGGAGTTGGTGAACATGCTTGTGACCTTTGAGTCCACCATCAAGAATGAGAAGCTGGTTCTTTATGTGGGTTCTTCATCTGGTACGAAGATTGATCCACATGGGAAGGGAAAGAAGCGTTCTTTCCAACGTCCCAAGAAGAACGTGCCCTTGATGAGGCAATCTCCGAATCCCGTTGTGGCAGCCACACCAGTTAAGGCTGACAAGACTGCTGATGAATGTCATCACTGCAAGAAGCCTGGACATTGGAGGCGTAACTGCTGGGAATATCTTGCCCAGAAGGGTTCTGGAAATGGTATGTTCTTTATCGAAGTAAACATTTCAATTAACTCTACTTCTTGGGTATTAGATACCGGCTGTGGCTCACATCTCTGTAATGAGTTGCAGGTGATGGGAAGAAGTAGGAGGCTCAAGGAAGGTGAGACCTTCTTGAGAATGGGCAATGGAGCAAGAGTTGCTGCCAAGACCTTAAGAGATGTTTACTTATTGTTGAACAATGATTTTAAGTTATTTTTAAGAGATGTTTTGTTTGTACCTGATTTGGTAAGAAAACATTGTTTCCATTTCTATGTTGATAAAGATGGATATTCTTGTTTATTTGGCAAAGGTGTTTGCAATATTTACAAGAATGAATGTTTGATTGGTACTGGTGAACTTGAAGACGATCTCTATAACTTAAAATTGAAAGATATTCCACTAAATGTCCATTTAAAGGCAGACACCATATGAGATATGGATGAGTAAGTCTCCCAAATATTCTTGTCTTAGAATATGGGGGCCCTGCTTATGTGAAGCAGGTAGTGGGAGATAAAATTGGATTGTTGATCCATTTTATGTAACTTTGTGGGATATCCAAAGAATTAAGTTGGATATTGTTTCTATCATCCCCAAGAAACAAAGGTGTTTGTTTCTAAGAATGCAACCTTTTTGGAAAAGGAATTTCTATTGGATAGAAAAGGGGAGATGATAGAACTCGAAGAGGTTCGAGAGACACCCACAATTGTAGAACCCACACCCGAAGAGCCAAGAGAGGAGATACAAGCTCCTAGAAGATACGAGAGAGTCTCGAGACCACCTATGAGGTATGGTCTGCTTCTTGAAGAGGGCCATGATGAGCCTATTCATGGATGTGATCCAAGGACCTTCAAGGAAGCGTTATCTGATGCCGATTCATCCAAGTGGCTTGAAGCAATGGAATCTGAGATGAATTCCATGCATTCGAACCAAGTGTGGGATCTTATGGATCCACCTGAGGGAACGGTTCCCATAGGGACTTGGGGCGGATGGGAAGGTATTGACCTTCAAGGAGCGATTGGTGGCAAAAGGATATACTCAAAGACAAGGAGTTGACTTTGAGGAAACCTTTTCTCCAATTGCAATGTTCAAGTCTATAAGGATATTGCTAGCCATGGCTGCATGGTATGACCATGAGATATGGCAGATGGATGTCAAGACAGTCTTTCTTAATAGGGATTTTAAGAAAGTGATTTACATGTCTCAACCTGAAAGGTTTACATCTATCGGAAGTGAGCATATGGTATGCAAACTTCAGAGATCTATTTATGGTCTAAAGCAGGCATCTAGGAGTTGGAACCTCATATTCGATAATACAATCAAAGAGTTTGGTTTTACTAAGAATCCTGAGGAACCCTGTGTGTATAAGAAGGTCAGCGGGAGTGTGGTGACATTCGTTGTGCTTTATGTTGATGACATTCTACTCATTGGGAATGATGTAGGAATGTTACAATCAACTAAGATATGGTTAGCGAGTAAGTTCTCGATGCAGGACTTGGGTGAAGCATCTTTTGTATTGAAAATACAGATCTATTGAGATAGATCGAGAAGATTGATTGGTCTCACCCAGTCCACATACATTGATACCATCGTGATGCAGTTCTCGATGGATGAGTCCAAGAGAGGACATATATCAATGTGTCATGGCGTGTCCCTATCCAAGTCTATGTCTCCCAAGACTGATGCAGAGATAGCGGCGATGACAAGCATTCCTTATGCAACTGCGATTGGTAGCATCATGTATGGGATGATATCTACACGTCCTGACGTGGTTTTCGCACTAAGTGTAGTGAGTAGATATCAATGGAACCCTGGTCTTCCACACTGGAAAGCTGTGAAAGACATCCTCAAGTATTTGAGAAGAACCAATAAGGTGTTATTGGTCTATGGGGGTGGAGAACTGAAATTGGAAGGCTATACCGACTCTAGCTTCCAAAGCTATATCGATGACTCGAAGTAAACCTCTGGGTTTGTATTCATGCTCAATGGTGCTGCTGACTCTTGGAAGAGTTCCAAGCAAGACAATACTGCGGATTCCACCACTGAGGCCGAATGCATTGCTGCATCGGATGTAGCAAAGGAGGCTGTTTGGATAAGGAATTTCGTCCAAGCGTTGGACGTCATTCCTAATAGAGTTCCTCCTATGCCGGTGTTTTGTGAAACACGGGAGCCATAGCTCAGGCAAAGGAGCCAAGGTCTCATCAGAAATCCAAACAAGTATTGAGAAAGTACCACATCCTCGGAGAGATTGTGGAAAGAGAAGTGTCTATCGACTAAGTCGGCTCCGCAGATAATGTTGCTGATCCACTAGCTAAGCCTTTACCTGAACCATTATTCGAGATGCATCGCGAATCAATTGGTTTGAAGTATATGGGTAGTTGGCTCTAGTGCAAGTGGGAGATTGTTAGAGTAGGTGCACGTCGAGCCAAGTGTTGGCCGAGTGTTCACAATGAAACTCTATGTATAAGCAATCTTTATTTTAATAATATTTGAAATTATTGTTTTGGCACATCTTTATCTATATACCCATGCTAGTTGCATAGATAAAGCCCTTGAATATACAAATAGTAGAAAGAATATGAGATGCTCATATGATGAGTATCATGAAACTCATATTTGGAATACTGTATATTCTAAACGGTTCCTAGTCGATTCAGCCGCCGCTAAGAAGGATATAGGCCGCTCGAGCTTGAGACTAGTATCTGCGATGTGAGTACCATGTTTCATTGGTAGGGGACATTGTGATGTCCGAGCATGCAGATAGGTGCTCCTGGTAGAGTGCACTGAACAACCCTCCATTAAAGGACTTTCCAAGTGGTTCTCACTTATCGAGTGGAAAAGTCCTAGTTTATGGTTGTACACCATTAGTCCTTATGACCCGGGACAACATTGAGACTCTATGTGCTAGAATTACACTTTGACTTGTTTACCGACTCTCATGGGGTCATCAGGTGGCAAGGTTGGGTGTTCTGTCGAAACATATAGGAGTCGATGCATTGTAGTCGGGGATTCACCGCTTACCTACGGGTATGGATATCCTATGTGTTTTTCATGTATATGTAGTTTGAAATCTCTGATCAGAGTATGGTGGTAATTATGAAAGGGGTTTCATAGATTACACCATCGATGCAACTACGACATGACACATAGTATCGATTCATTGACAACTCTCGATATACCAATGGTTGTCGAATCGGTCGGGATATATGAGTTGAAGGGACCGTACTGTACGCTAACCATAATTGAATGGTTCTTGCAGGCACTATCATTTGATACCTAGGGAATCATGTAAGCGATGCTGCTAGGCGTTTAACATGATTGGTTGGGTACTATCAGACTTGAGTTCTGACGTTCTTATTATCAAGGAGTTGATAA
>NC_133309.1:14530733-14601919 GCF_012295235.1 Primulina huaijiensis | reverse complement strand
ATGGGAGGTGAAAGGTTGGGAGACAACTTTTTGTATAACCAAGGCTTGGCATGCAACTTTTTTACTTTAACTTTTCCCACAACCAAAAAAATGTCTCTCCTTCTCTCCTAGCATGAATAGTGGCCGAAAATACTATTCATTCTCTCCATTTTTTTGTTCTTCAATGGTTGGAGAAAACACTCACTTCTCAAAGAAAAATCCTCATATTTTTCTAGTGCAAAATATGAGGGGATCTACCTAGTTGGTGGTGGGCTTTATTTTAGAGCAAGGAGTGCTCTTTGGAAGCTTGTAGAAGTTCTTGCCATACAAGAGCTAAGGTGTTTACACCTTAGTTGGAGCCATCATCAACCTCAAGAGGTTGATAGGTATTTTTCTAAACACACTATGTATGATATTTTGTTGTTTTTGTATTTGCTACACATTAAATCAAGGTGGCCGAAAATTTCTTATGAAAAATAAAAATTTTAAACTTCCGTTGCATTTCCGGTCACCGTAACCGATCCCCTTTCAGGATGATCAGTCTTTCTACCTGTGCCTGCATCACATGAACATAACTGGAATGAGTATAAAACTCAGCAAATGGAATCAATACTAACAAGATACATATATATCATTTTATTGAAAAACATAAAATGGATAGCCTCAACTTCATTTTGTTGAAAACATTAACCTTCTCATATCATAAACGTCGAAACATCATTAATATCATCCGTAAATAATCATAATACAACAATACATAGGGATGATATTCATTTTCGTTGATTAACTGAAGAATTGATAGTTCTTATAAGATAGTTCATTCTTGCTAACCCTCTTCGTAAAATCGAATCTTATAGGAGGGACATGTACCTCTGCATAAAATGCATCTTATAAGAGAGTACATGTTTTCATCGTTAATTGGCCAATTACATTGCGGATTTAAAATTGCCAGAGGCAACACCGCTACTATCACTATCAATCCAATCATTTAATCATATAAAACCTAATTTAGGCATTTTATCGAACATCTTAGAGGCTTCATTTAATGTTTAACTCTTTTCATTCAAAAATGCATATAATTGCTCTACCATATATACATATTTACATATATATATCATGAATGGAAATTGAAAGGAGTTCACGTCATAAAATCATCAAAACACATACATATAGGATCATGTGATGCATTCAAGAATTGATTCCACTTACAACACTTGGAGCAATTGGTTTCCTAACCCTTGACGTTGATCCTACAACAATAAACCCGATAACTAATCAACAACACCCAAGTAATAACCTTAAATGACCATTTAATCCAATACATCAATCACAACTATCATGCCCTAACTCCACCATCTTCAATAACTCAAGAACAAGAAGAAAACCCACTTACCTTTGCTCCTTTCACTAAAAAGATGAAGTTTCAACTCCGGATTGAAGATTAATTGCTTGATTAAATGAGAGAAGAAGAAGATGATGAAGAACCCTAGCCTTCAAATCGATGGAGAAGAGAAATGAAGCGAAGGAAAGTGAGGAAAATGAGAGTCTCATTCAATTTTATGCCTTAAAACACCCAAAACACGTTTTTGCACTGTGCTGGGCGCTCGGGCGGTCATAAATTACCGCCGAAGAGCGGACCATTGTGGGGACCCGGGCTCTAACTCAATTCGTTTGGGGATTAGTTGGATCTTTGCTAGAAAATGTGGGTCAAAATTTTGCTTTTAACATTAAATCAAATGTATAAATGAAGCATAAAACTATTCTTTATTCGATTAAACAAATATAATGTACATACAACTCTGTTTTAGTACAATCATATACTATTGTTCAGAAAATCCAGTACACGTCTAGTACAAAACAACTAGTAATCTGCGATGCCCGAAATCACCACAATATCTTGATCTCTCATCTTGCTCGCGACCCTGATCCTGTCCCACCTGTTGTTATGCACACATACAGACAGAACAACAGCCTGATACTCCGGTGAGAACAAATCCCAGTATAAAACATGTATACATGCATGTCATGTGATTAAACACAACATAATAAAACATAAATCAATGTTTATAACACATTAGTGAAAACAGATAAAACTCTTCGACTCTTATTCTTTGACTCGACTCATATCTTCGTCTAGTGATCCCGGTGTGAATTAGACGTAACAAGTCTCCCACCTGCTCTCCCAATCGTGGTGGCGGTACGTCTTATTCCTAGACTTCGGTCCTGTCTGTATCGAGTGTCTACAATCGGAGGAAATCTGCTCCTATGCGTCGATATCACCGAACGTCTAGCTTGACAATCTGTCAATGACTCCTATCTCAAATGCTTGAATATAAATCTATAAACAAGACATAATCATAATCAAACATAAATAAGAATCTAGTATGTGATTTTGGGAAACTCGTATCCAGTCTGAATCGAGTCATGTCTTCCCGTGTTCACATGAATTATACCTTTCGTTGTCGTAGTCTTTGTCGTAGTATAAATCTCGATGTCGAATCTGTCAGTATCCACTCTGAAATGATACATTCAAGATGCATTCTATCACTTTCTAACTCAACTCAACACATATATAAATCACTAATCAATCTCGATACGATTCGACGGCATAACGGCGTAATCTTGCGATACCAATCACCTCAACAACAATCGATACTAAATTACAATCACAATCAATACCATAAACATGTCAAACTCTGAAAATCTGCATACTTTCCCTTCAATACATGTTGGAATTTCATACAAATTCATACGGTACCATTTCTTTGATCCGGTTTCATTTCTACATATCTCAACATATCAAGAACACATCATAGAATCAAATTTGGTTTCTCTCCAACATCATATTGCTAAATCAAATCAAAACATAACAAAACTTACATCCTTTAGAAGCCTATGATGCAAGGAGCTCAAATATAATCTCGGATCGAAAATCGGATGGTTAGATCTTTCACAATTCAAACTCTAGGCCATGATGAAACTTTGAGGATTTCTGAACTTTCTCTCGGTGCTAGCTACTGAAGAAGGAAGGAAATGAAGACAATACAACATTATATATGCATGGCAAGGCAAGTGTCTTATTTTTCATTCAACACGTCGCACCGCGGGTGCGCTCACTTCTGACCGCGGGTGCGGTCTCTCTTGTATTCAAAACTCTAC
The DNA here is from genome assembly GCF_012295235.1 of Primulina huaijiensis. Taxonomy (NCBI): domain Eukaryota; kingdom Viridiplantae; phylum Streptophyta; class Magnoliopsida; order Lamiales; family Gesneriaceae; genus Primulina; species Primulina huaijiensis. The sequence continues at coordinate 14,598,781 of NC_133309.1, read as the reverse complement.
TTTCTGCCCTTACACCGTGGGTGCGGTAGAAACTACGGCGCGGGGGCGGTGTCCTTTCGTGCAAACTTCATAATCTCATCTTATCACCCTACAATTCTTGGGCATTACATTACTCCCCCTCTTAGATATGAGTTCGTCCTCGAACTCTCAAGCAATCAATCAATGCATGTATAAAAGCAAGATAATTCAAAACTGAATAAATACTTACATCATGCGAATAGTTCTGGATATCTCTGTCTCATCTCTGATTCTGTTTCCCAAGTCGCTTCTTCAATGCCATGACGATTCCATTGGACTTTCACTAACGGAATAGTCTTTGTTCTGAACTGTTTCTCTTTCCAATCAATAATCTGTATCGGTTGCTCAACATAGCTCAAGGTCTGATCAAGCTCAGCTTCGTCAAGCTGAATGACACGAGAAATATCTGGCATATATCTACGCAGCATCGATACATGAAAGACGTCATGTATACCAGATAGAGAAGGAGGAAGAGCAAGTCTATACGCACGATTGCCAATCTTTTCAAGAATCTCGTACGGACCGACGTATCGAGGAGACAACTTCCCACGCTTGCCAAATCTGACCACGCCTCTGAAAGGAGAAATCTTCAAGAATACTCTGTCTCCCTGCTCAAACACTAACGGTCTGCGTCTGATGTTCGCGTACTTCGCCTGTCTATCTTGTGCCGTCTTCATTCGCTTCTGAATTATCTTTACTTTCTCAGTCATCTCACGAATCATATCAAGTCCAAGTTCTGGTACCTCTGAGATGTCATCCCAGTACAACGGAGATCTGCACTTCTTTCCGTATAACGCTTCGAACGGTGCCATCTCGATGCTATTCTGATAGCTGTTGTTGTACGAGAATTCACAAAGAGCTAGTGAATCTTGCCAACTAGTACCAAAATCTAGTACTACAGCTCTCAGCATATCTTCTAAAGTCTGGATAGTCCGCTCTGACTGTCCGTCTGTCTGGTGATGGTAAGCAGTACTCAAGCAGTACTCGGGATGATCGTGGTAGCTTCGTGACGAAATCCATGGAAATGTGATCCCATTTCCATTCAGGAATAGCTAAACTTTGAAGTAACCCTCCGGGCTTCTTTCTTTCGGCCTTCACCTGTTGGCAATTTAAGCATTTAGACACAAACTCTTCAATATCTGTCTTCATATGTTTCCACCAGAATTGTGTCTTCAAATTATTGTACATCTTTCTGCCACCAGGATGAATACTGAACCGACTACAGTGCGCTTCTGACAGTATCTGTTGTTTCAAATCTGAAATATCTGGCACTACAAGACGGTTATTCACGTACAGAACATGATCAAGTACCTGATACTCAGAAATATGTCCTGCTCTGACCATATCAATCGACTTCTGAACACTCTGATCGGTTCTTTGTGCCTCTTTGATGCGAACAATCAAATCTGGTTCACACTGAATAGTGGCAAGTTGCAACGGTCTACTATCTGTATCAAAGGCTAATCCAGAAAAGCAACAATCTTCTATCATATTCGAAACACCTATCGTCGACAAAGATAAAGAACATACCTTTCGACTCAAGGCATCCGCTGCTGCATTCGACTTCCCTGGATAGTACTTGATCTCGCAATCAAAGTCTTTTAGCAGATCAAGCCATCGTCGCTGTCTCATATTCAACTATGACTGAGAAAACAGATACTTCAGGCTTTTGTGATCAGAGTAGATCTCAAATTTTCCCCATACAGATAGTGACGCCAGATTTTCAATGCAGAAACGATAGCCGCCAATTCAAGATCATGAATTGGGTATCGACTCTCGTGTGGCTTCAACTGTCTCGAAAGCATAGGCAACAACATGCTGTCGCTGCATAAGAACACATCCTAACCCTCTGTGAGATGCATCGCAATATACAATGAAATTACCCGTACCTGCAGGTATCGTCAGGACTGGTGCACCAGTCAATCTCTTCTTAAACTCTACGAATCTCGACTCACAATCTTCAGACCAGAAAAAAAGCGCATTCTTCTGAGTCAACTGAGTGATTGGCTTCGCTATACTGGAAAAATCTAGAATGAATCGTCGATAGTACCCTGCCAGACCCATGAAAATGCGTATCTCTGGCACAGAAGTTGGTCTAGGCCAACTAATCACTGCCTCGACCTTGCTCAGATCAACAGAAATACCGTCTTCAGATATGATATGACCCAAGAAGACAACCTGTCTCAGCCAAAACTCACACTTTGACAGTTTAGCATACAGTTGCTCATTTCTTAACGTCTGCAACACAATTCTCAAATGCTCGGCATGATCAGTCTCATTTCTCGAATAAAATAAAATATCATCAATAAAAACAATCACAAACTCATCCAGATACCTCTGAAAGACACGGTTCATCAGACTCATAAACACTGCTGGCGCATTCGTTAAACCAAAAGGCATGACAATAAACTCATATTGTCCATACCTGGTTCGGAATGCTGTCTTCGGTATATCCACATCTTTAACTCTCAGCTGGTGATATCCAGATCTCAGATCGATCTTGGAATAGACAGAGGATCCCTGCAACTGATCAAACAAATCGTCGATGAGAGGCAATGGGTACTTGTTCTTTACTGTTGCCTTGTTCAGTTGCCGATAATCGATACACAATCTCATCGAACCATCTTTCTTTCGCACGAATAGCACTGGTGCGCCCCAAGGAGATACACTCGGTCTGATATATCCCTTGGCCAGCAAATCTTCAAGCTGGTCTTTCAATTCTTTCAACTCTATCGGTGCCATTCTATAAGGAGCTCGAGATATAGGAACGGTACCTGGTACAAGATCAATGCTAAAATCTAACTCTCTGACTGGAGGCAATCCCGGAATCTCATCGGGGAACACATCTGCAAACTCGCAAACCATTGGCAGATCTGCCAATGCTGGGCTCGATTTCAGTAGATCTACTGAATAGACAAGGAACACTTCTGCTCCTTTCTGTAGTAATCGAGTCATAGACAATACTGAAATCAAAGGAATCCTAGCTCTAGACCCTTTGCCGTAGAACTTCCACTCTTCAGCCATCTCTGGTCTGAATCTAACAATCTTGTGGAAACAGTCTACTGTCGCTCTGTACTTGGTTAGCATGTCGATACCAATAATGCAATCAAAATCAGATAATCCAAGTACAATACAGTCTAAATCTATCTCATGCCCATCATACTGGAGTAAACACGATCTAACAGATGTCACTGATATTAATCATGTCCCCAAAAGAGAAGAGACAGACACTACAGTAGACAACGACTCCATAGGCAATGAATGTGTCAATGCAAAATGCTCAGATAAGAATGTATGTGATGCACCTGTGTCTATCAGTACATAAGCAGGGTAACCGCAAAGCGAACAATTACCTGTTATCACGTCATCAGGGGCATCCTGAGCCTGCTTTTCTGTCAATGCAAACACTCGAGCCTGCTGTCTCGACGGCTGGCCCACCGTCTGGCTAGCCCTAGCTCTGGGCTGTGTCGATGTAGGGGCTGGCTCGAATGAATGAACAGATGATGCCTGCCTCTCTGGCTGTGCTACAGAGCCAGATGCTCCTACACTCTGAGTCTGCTGTGCACCTCTCTGTGGACAGACCTTGGCGAAGTGGCCCGGCTGTCTGCAAATGTTGCATCGACCCATCACGCCCTGACACTGCTCGGTGGCATGTCTACCTCCACAAGAACTACAGTAAACCCTTGTATACTCTGATCTCTGGCTCGACCCTGTCTGTCTCGGCCCACTGGAGCTCGACGAACCGCTCCCTGATTTCTTGAATTGCTTCCCCTTCACTTTCAAACTGTCTTTCCTCCCGCTACTGCTACCACCACTCTCGAATCTGGGAGGTGGTTGCTGATACTGACCCGAGGGCTGGGGTGGTCTAGGAGTCTGAGTGGTATAAGAAGTGCTTCGTTGCCTAAGCAACCCGGCTTCTGCTCCCTTCGCCCTGTTCAAGGCATCAGAAAAATTGTTGGGTCGTCCTGTGTTCACCAAGGTGAATATCTCCGGATTCAAGCCATTGATAAACTGATCTGCAACGGCCTCGTCGTTCCCAGCAACGTGGGGAGCAAATCTGAGCAATGTGGAGAACTTAGCCACATATTCCTTGATGTTCAGCTGTCCATGTCTCAGGTTGGCAAATTCAGCACCTTTGTCTTTTCGGTAGGAGACGGGAAAGAATCGCTGATAGAACTCTGTCTTGAACACCTTCCAAGTAACCTCTGTACCACGATGCTCCAAGGCCCTCTTTGTGGTAAGCCACCAATTCTTGGCAACTTCTTGCAGTTGATGCCCAATCAGTTTAACCCGTCGTTCGTCGGTGTAGTCAAGAGAATCAAATAACATCTCGATGTCATCTAACCAGCTTTCACACTGAACTGAATTCTCTGTACCCTTCAGTGTAGGTGGTCGAAATGACTGAAACCGCTTTAACAAAGTCTCCATCGGTGGAGCGGTCACATCCATCGGATCATTGGATGTACTGCCCTGTTCTGGCACTTGACCTACGTCTCCCACCTACTCTCCCAATCGTGGTGGCGGTACGTCTTATTCCTAGACTTCGGTCCTGTCTGTATCGAGTGTCTACAATCGGAGGAAATCTGCTCCTATGCGTCGATATCACCGAACGTCTAGCTTGGCAAGTCTACCAATGACTCTCCTATCTTAAATACTTGAATATAAATCTATAAACAAAGCATCAACATATAAAAAGGTAACAATCTAGTATGTGATTTTGAGAAACTCAAATCAGATCTAATTCAAGTTATATCTTCCCGAATTAACATGAATTATACCTTTCGTTGTCGTAGTCTTTGTCGTAGTAGAAATCTCGATGTCGAATCTGTCAGTATCCACTCTGAAATTATACATTCAAGATGCATTCTATCACTTTCTAACTCAACTCAACACATAAATAAATCACTAATCAATCTCGATACGATTTGACGGCATAACGGCGTAATCTTGCGATACCGATCAACTCAACAACAATCGATACTAACTTACAATCACAATCAATACCATAAACATGTCAAACTCTGAACATCTGCATACTTTCCCTTCAATACATGATGGAATTTCATACAAATTCATACGGTACCATTTCTTTGATCCGGTTTCGTTTCTACATATCAAGAACACATCATAGAATCAAATCTGGTTTCTCTCCAACATCATATTGCTAAATCAAATCAAAACATAACAAAACTTACATCCTTTAGAAGCCTATAATGCAAGGAGCTCAAATATAATCTCAGATCGAAAATAGGATGGTTAGATCTTTCACAATTCAAACTCTAGGCTATGATGAAACTTTGAGAATTTCTGAGACGTCATGTATCCCAGATAGAGAAGGAGGAAGAGCAAGTCTATACGCACGATCGCCGATCTTTTTAAGAATCTCGTACGGACCGACGTATCGAGGAGACAACTTCCCACACTTGCCAAATCTGACCACGCCTCTGAAAGGAGAAATCTTCAAAAATACTCTGTCTCCCTGCTCAAACACTAACGGTCTACGTCTGATGTTCGCGTACTTCGCCTGTCTATTTTGTGCCGTCTTCATTCGCTTCTGAATTATCTTTACTTTCTCAGTCATCTCACGAATCATATCAGGTCCAAGTTCTGGTACTTCTGAGATGTCATCCTAGTACAACGGAGATCTGCACTTCTTTCCGTATAACGCTTCGAACGGTGCCATCTCGATGCTAGTCTGGTAGCTGTTGTTGTACAAGAATTCACAAAGAGCTAGTGAATCTTGCCAACTAGTACCAAAATCTAGTACTACAGCTCTCAGCATATCTTCTAAAGTCTGGATAGTCCGCTGTGACTGTCCGTCTGTCTTGGGATGGTAAGCAGTACTCAAGTGTAAAGTCGTACCTAGAGCCTGCTGTAGACTGTGCCAAAAGTGTGAAGCGAATCGTGGATCATTGGATGTACTGCCCTGTTCTGGCACTTGACCTGCGGCTGGATGTGGTATTCTTCGAGGAGGCATATCTAATTATTAAACGGATTAGTATACAGTCTATACAATCTGTCTCAGTCCTCCTCTGATCATGTACCTCTGCTCCAGAATCGGTTCTGATTCAGTCTTTACAATTAGATGCTGAAATCAACTCAGATAACAATACAACATATCGGAGGGAAAGCAATAAATCATGCTAGCACACAAAAGCAAGGAAGACGGCTCATCTACCCCGCTCAATCTATTCTATTTCAATCTAAAGGATCAATCGCTCTGATACCACCTGGTGTGGGGACCCGGGCTCTAACTCAATTCGTTTGGGGATTAGTTGGATCTTTGCTAGAAAATGTGGGTCAAAATTTTGCTTTTAACATTAAATCAAATGTATAAATGAAGCATGAAACTATTCTTTATTCGATTAAACAAACATAATGTACATACAACTCTATTTTAGTACAATCATATACTAGTGTTCAGAAAATCCAGTACACGTCTTGTACAAAACAACTAGTAATCTGCGAAGCCCGAAATCACCACAATATCTTGATCTCTCATCTTGCTCGCGACCCTGATCCTGTCCCACCTGTTGTTATGCACACATACAGACATAACAACAGCCGGATACTCCGGTGAGAACAAATCCCAGTATAAAACATGTATACATGCATGTCATGCGATTAAACACAACATAATAAAACATAAAATCAATGTTTATAACATATTAGTGAAAACAGATAAAACTCTTCGACTCTTATTCTTTGACTCGACTCATATCTACGTCTAGGGATCCCGGTGTGAATAAGACGTAACAAGTCTCCCACCTACTCTCCCAATCGTGGTGGCGGTACGTCTTATTCCTAGACTTCGGTCCTGTCTGTATCGAGTGTCTACAATCGGAGGAAATCTGCTCCTATGCGTCGATATCACCGAACGTCTAGCTTGNACTAATCAATCTCGATACGATTCGACGGCATAACGGCGTAATCTTGCGATACCAATCACCTCAACAACAATCGATACTAAATTACAATCACAATCAATACCATAAACATGTCAAACTCTGAAAATCTGCATACTTTCCCTTCAATACATGATGGAATTTCATACAAATTCATACGGTACCATTTCTTTGATCCGGTTTCGTTTCTACATATCTCAACATATCAAGAACACATCATAGAATCAAATTTGGTTTCTCTCCAACATCATATTGCTAAATCAAATCAAAACATAACAAAACTTACATCCTTTAGAAGCCTATGATGCAAGGAGCTCAAATATAATCTCGGATCGAAAATCGGATGGTTAGATCTTTCACAATTCAAACTCTAGGCTATGATGAAACTTTGAGGATTTCTGAACTTTCTCTCGGTGCTAGCTACTGAAGAAGGAAGGAAATGAAGACAATACAACATTATATATGCATGGCAAGGCAAGTGTCTTATTTTTCATTCAACACGTCGCACCGCGGGTGCGCTCACTTCTGACCGCGGGTGCGCTTAGCTCACGGCATCCCCATCTAAAATTCAGAAACAGCGACCGCGGGTGCGGTCCCTTTTTCACCGCGGGTACGCTCAGACTACGGCAACCCTTCAACATTTCAAAATCAACGACCGTGGGTGCGGTATGTCTTGGACCGCGGGTGCGGTCTCTCTTGTATTCAAAACTCTACCTTCTGCCCTTACACCGCGGGTGCGGTAGAAACTGGGGCGCGGGGGCGGTGTCCTTTCATGCAAACTTCATAATCTCATCTTATCACCCTACAATTCTTGGGCATTACAACCATGCTGTCCAAGACGAAAAATCCAGAACCAGTGGCGCTCGGGCGGTCATTTCTTACCGCTCGGGCGACTCTCTTCGCATAGCCATATCGAAGATCGCTTCCGAAACGCCTCGTCCCTTCATAATTAGGAAAAGTGGTAAACATGGAAGTTGTAGCTCTATGTCTTGGCTGGCATCTCCAATTGGCCTCATGTCATTTGAAGGTCTGAGTAAAAATTTATGCTCAATCTTCCAACATGTGTCACTGGAAGAACGACGATACACACGACACATTTCGGGGCGCTCTTGGCTTATCTTCCACAATGATTTGAACAAAACTCAAAACATGAAAGTTATAGATTTATATCTTATCTTTCAAATGGAAGTAGTCTCACATCATTTGGATCACAATACAAAACATTATGCTAAAAACCACAACTACTGCCACAGTTTCATACCGTTTCAGCACTTCCATTTCCTATTTGGCACAATATCAACTTTCTATTCTACCCATCCATTCTCCATTTCATTCTATATCATTCAATGCCATTCATATCATATCTTGAAGCCATAAACCATCACCATTACATTACATATCCCAAACGATCATCATAATAAACCATAAAAGAAATAATGAACATACTTAATCATAATCATTACCTTATATCATATGCATATAAATGTCTGGGCGTTACAACTAACCTTGTCTTGATCAATGAACTTCAAGTAATCAAATATAGCCTCCAATGATTTGACCCATTCAAGAGCTACGAGTGGATCGGCACCACCTATAAACTCCAGAGGGTTCATACGTCTGAAACGATCATATGCACCCTCTTCAAAACTTTCCGCTGTGCCTTGAACTCTTCCACGACCACGACCCTGAGTCGAGGTGTGCATGCCCAATAACTATTGGATTTGCTCACCATCAACCTTCGCTTGTTCTTTCAATAGCCTACTAAATTCATCTACAACCTTCACGGTCTTATCGGTCGTAGAGTTCCTATCTTCCCCTTCAATATTCTTTCTTTTGGGAGGCATATCCTACACATATGCTCACTTTAACAATAGATAGGGATAAAGGATACATCAATGGCAATAAAATAGAAACAATTCTCAATGTTAAAATCAATAGATGCAGGATCGAAAACATACCAGATTGTCCTGGGTAGAAGAAGTCATATATGGTCCGAAGAACTTTCGCTCTGATACCAATTTAAACAACCCACTCCCATGACAATAACATTTAATAGAAGTAACGTACGCGGGAGCATTTCATTTAAAAGGAAAAGTACTAAATAGCATTTACATTATAACCATTTCTTTAAACTAGCAACATTACTAGTCACAACATATTATCTATACATAATTAAAAGCCAATACAAAGTTTTCCCATCATTAATTACCAAAATACATGATATTTTAAAGCTTTACATATGTTTACTCCACCACAATTTAAAGTGACATAACCAAAAAGTCTTTCCCATAGCATTTTATATCACTTCTCCCGCCTCGAACAATCCATTTCAGTCCTTTTTATCACCTGCATCACATGACATTAACTTGAATGAGATAAAACCCAGTAAACAGAAAGCTGTACATAACAAATACATATACATAGGCTTGGCTTGGAACATGGCTATAGCAATGGCAATGAACAATGAATCAGTGGCAATGAACAATGAATCAATGGAAATAAACAATGAATAATACCATCTTCAATGAACAATAGATAACAAAGCAGTATAGATAATATTTCATGACATGAATTAAAGGAAAAGAAATGATAGCATGTGACCTTTGACCTGTGGATAGTATCTCTTTGATATATAAATATATCAAAACTGTGAGAGATACTCATAATCATGTGATTGGCCAATGACATGCATGAATTACTATCATTCCTTGGCTTTAATCATAGGAAATTTCATTGAGGCATACTTGGTAGGCAACAATAGAGTACTAGCTCCTTATCAAGGAATTCAATGGTATTCTAGGATCAATGAACAAATAACAATACATACATCAAAAATATGACAATGGAAGGAGCTAGACATCAATAAACATGGCTTATATACATATATATCATGTGAGCATTTGAAAGGGAAAGCTTCTACTTACTACCCACAAGCACTATGGTTGCTATGATGATCTTGAATGATTCCTACAACATTAATCATAACAATAACCATAAATAATTACCAATAATCCAAGGAATCAATCAATTCAACTTAACCCTTCAATATAAACCTCAATATCTCAAACCCTTCCAACTCCAATAATAGAATTCTTACCTTGAAGCTTGAAGTATAAGATAGGAGACACTAAAAATCAACTAAAATTCTTGAACTTGGAGTGGAAAAATGAAGAGAAGAAATACACAAAAAATCAACTAAAATTCTTGAACTTGCTGTCAAAGGTGATGGATCTGGTCCTGGCTGCCCTAAGGGCTATAGCCATGATTAGAACCTCTCCTTGTGATGTCTAAGACGTGACTAAGTCGCCTTTTTTGGAGGCTTGGTCCATGGTGAATCGGTTTTTACAAAAAAACGCAAGAACAGTCCCAGCACCCCTTCGGCCCCTCATTTTTTGACAGCATGTGTGTTTCGAATTTGGTGGAATGGTGTGGATCTTGGTTGGCCTCTGGCCCTTAACCACGGTTCAGACCATGCCCCTAGATGTCTAGATCGTGCCATGGTCAATCAAATGGCCACTGGAACGACACGAGACAACAAATGAAACAGAACACTACACACGCATGTATGAGTGTTCTCGGTTTGAGTTTCTGATATTTGCTGGAATGGTGCGAATGGTGGCTGGCCTAGGGCCCTTAGCCACGGTTCAAATCATTCCTTGGGATGTTGGTAAGAGTCTCTGGTCGGTGGTTCAAGCCCTAATGGCCGGTAGTCTTGAAAACGACACAAGAAAGGCAAATGTACAGCTGCTGTATTTCTGGACAGCAACTTGCGGTGACGGTTCAGTGTCTCGTTTGAGTTCTTGGTTGGCTTTTAGCCCATGGCCTTGGACTGAACAGTGCCTCCCCAAGTTAGGAAGGTCATGTTTTTGGCCGTTCGTGATTCAGATCATTTTTGCGGTCGTCCAATCATTTACGGTGCGATGTGCCAAATTTCCTCTCGAAAGAGCGTTTCATGTTTTGGCCTCCATCCACCTAGATTTCGACCCTCACCATTTTAGGGGTACTACTTCATCATTTTAAGCGTATTTTAATCATGACTATATGATGTTTCAGTGTTGGTTCGGGTTGGTTCGGAGTCATGATTAAATACGAAGTCATTAGGCGCACTTGTCTCAGTTTTTGGATTTAATTGCATATTTTGGTCAAGTAAAAGCTATTGCATATTTTTCATGGCATATTTAGGTTACAGCGAACCTGGGAGCGATCCAATCCATTCAGTAAAATTAGGATATTTAATTATGTTAATTAATTATCTTACGTGCAAAAATGTTCATTTTGAGATTTATGTGATATTGCTTGTGGTCACTTTACTACCATTATTAAACCCGGTCGCCAGTTACCGGTCAGTTCTGTTGTTTCACCCAGTATACTGTGGCAGTAGTCTGATCAGACGTACATTATTAAACCCGGTCGCCAGTTACCGGTCCGGTCGCCAGTTACCAATCAGCTCAGTTCAGTTCAGGGACCACTTGCGTAGACCATAATCTCACCAGAAAATTATAACAAGTTATTTCATGACAGGGCTCCAAGGAGCAACCATTTTCATTTATGATTTCTCAGTTCAGTTATGCACGTATTATAATTAATCATGACACGTTATTTTTACGATATGCCTCATGACATGATATCCTCACTTGCATGCAAGCTTATTATTTATCTACTTGTTATTTACGATATATGCATGTTGAGTCTTTAGACTCACTAGACTTGATTGTTGTAGGTGCTGATGATGATGTCGGGATCGAGGGTGGGGACCAGTGAGCCAGCTCGAGTCGGCAGTAGTAGGACCCGAGGACCTCAGTTCAGCATTTATTATTATTTGATTGCTTAGACATTTTTATATATTGTTGAATAAATTTTTAACTGTTGTTTCGAAAAATGTTAATTTCTTCCGCTGCCACTTTGAACATCAAACTTTATTTATCAGTTCAATTATGAATGAGGCAATTTTATTTATTTAAAAAGAAAATTTTTAAATTTCCCGCAATTTTTCAAGCACGGATTTTTAGGCCTTTACAGTTTAGCTCTCGACTGGAGGAAGAGGGGCAAGGCATTAGGGATAGCAGCTTCCGCCTTCGGTAATGAATGGATAAGGTGGTAGTGAAATATTTCAGAATAGCCATAATGGAAGAATTTAAGACTTGGTAAAACAGTCCTCCGATCTCAGCTTCTACAGGCTGAGGTTCAAGGGCACAGGAAGCCATAACTCAAGCAGTACAAGCTACTTTATATATATAAAATGTCCGTACAATGAGTTTTCCACTCATTCGACTAGGAAGGGTCTTGTGGCTAGAAGAATTAGAAGATCACTAGTCTTCCTCGGAATATACATATTAGTATGATCGGGAAATGTTTTTTTTTTTGTAAGCAGCCATCGGGTATTCATTTTAGGAGGCCGTAGTTCAGCACTCAAAGAATCTTTTCAGGTTGAGATCCGCGAGACAAAGGGAGGGATCGGACATCATCTGGAGCGGAGAGGCCGAGGTCTAAGTAATAAGTATGATCTTGTCTGGGATGGAATTATGGATTATTTCTACCTTCATGCTTTAAACCTTCCAGGTAAAGTTGCATCCTCTTGTTCCTAAAGAGATTTACCGGTGCTGTCGATAGAATTCATTAGGATAGCTAGAATCGGAGAATTAGTAGTACGAATTATGCCCGAATAGCCTGACGAATAACCTGAAAATAGCGCATAAACCTAGAGTTTGTCTTCAGAAATAAGTTTGCGGCACATGAATCAGCAACGTTTGAATCTAAAATTCCCGTAGAAAAAGCTCCACCCCAAGCTGGAGGAAAGGTTGAATTAGAGCTCTCGAATGTACACTAAACGCGACAAGAGATAGCCAACCGGTCATGATGTGCATTAAAGCGACAGGTGTGTACTATCCCCAAAAGAGACCTATTGATAGATATCCTGTGAGAGTGCTTGGGATGGTGTGATCTATTCCCAAAATAATCTCGTATTAGTGGTTGTAGAGAGGCGTGTAAGTGTAAAAGCCCGTATTTCGTATTCATATTTTAGCGGAATTTTTAAAAATTTTCTAAATAAATAATTTTCTTGCCTCGATTATAAAATAAACATGTAAATAATTTTGACCTTAAAATAATAGCGGAAGTAAATATTGTTTTCAAACAACAACTTAAAAATAATCCAACATATTAAAACTGAGTTTGAAAGTAACAGGGTGACTAAACATAAACATGAGGTCCTCGGATTTACTACTGCTGCCCCAAGATAACTCACTGGTCTCCGTCCGCAGTCTCGACCACATCAATACCTACAACAATCAAGTCTAGTGAGTCTAAAGACTCAACATGTATATATCGTGAATAACAAGAAAATATATATCATAAAATCGCATGCAATGTAAAAATAAAGTATCGTAAAGCGTACGGTGAAAATCATATCATGAGTAATTATAAATACGTGCATGACTTAAAATCATAAATAAAAGCTTTGCTCGATAGAGCTCTGTCATATCATATCATAATTTTCTGGTAGAGATAATGGTTCTGAGCAAGTGGCCCATAACATAACGTGAGTGCCTGATCAGACTAAACCACAGTATACTGGCGGTAGAGATCACCACAGCCCTTGGACTGGATATCCGTACCCATACATAATCATAAACCGGTCGTAAGTCACCGGGTGGAGAGGTCCTTGGTTGCGCCCACCGACTTCCAAACCCATAAACATAAGGTGGCCACAAGACATATCGCATATATATCAAAAATAAAACATTTTATATTTGATGCACGTAATATAATTATAACCATAATTTTATCGGATGAGTTGGATCGCTCCCAGGCTTGCTGCACACTAATTCTAATATGTGACACATGCAAATAATCTTATCTTGACCAAAACTTGACAATCGAATCAAAACGCGACGATTCGGACCAACAACTTGATTTTTAAACATGGCTTCGTACCAAACTGAATCAACATTAAACGATGTTTAACCATGATTAAAAATACCCCTAACATATTGAAAAATACTCATGAGGACTGGAAAACACTAACATTGGTGAATGGAGGCAAAAATCATGAAACACTCTTTCGAGAGTCACTTTGGCACATTGCACCGTAAATTCTCGTACGACCTCTATACTCGACCAAATCATGAACGGTCAAAAACATGACTTTCCTAACTCATTAAGGTACTGTCCAGTCCAAGGCCATGAGCTAAAAACCAACCAAGAACTCAAACAAGCACCAAAACAAAAACTGAAAGTTGCTCTCAAAATACAGCAGTAGCAGCTTGTGTGTTTGGGGTGTAAACTCTGAAATTTAATGACCATTGGCTTGAACCACCGACCCAAGACTCTTACCAATGGACCATGGCTAAGGAATAAAAGCCAACCACAACCCAAGAAAACAACTAGGACAGTCACATCTTCATACCGAGAGCATCACTTGCAGTGTATTGTGCTGAAATGAAATATTTGGTTGTCTTGTGACGTTCCAGTGGCCATTTGATCAACCATGGCTCGATCTAGACATGATGGAGTATTGTATGAACCATGGCTATGGGCTAGAAGCCAACCATAATCAATTCAAACATCCAAAACTCGAAACACACTCACACTGAAAATCTGAATTTTTTTTTTAAAACCGATGAGCACCTTACTTTGCTGTTTAAAAATCTTGTGGATCCGAGAACCAAATCTTGAAAGGATGATTTGGTCAAGTCCTAGACATGTTAAATAAGGATTCTAACCATATCTACAGTCCTTAAAATAGCCATGATCCGAATACTCCCTTAAACCATTCAAGGGACCAAAACCGTGACTCATTTTGCTGCTAAAAACAAACTTGCTGTCATTTCTTTGTGTATATGTGTGTGGACTTGAACCATTGAACCAAAAACACCCTAACAAATTCTAATTCATGCCTAGCAGCAGCCATGTGAGCCTGGAACAGAGTAACCACCTGGATTCAGTAAAAACAATCCAACCGTAAAGCTGAACATAAAGGGCCGAGAAGGCTGTGCATAATTTCAGAAAGTTTGCTGTCAAAATTTCGAGTTGCTGATTATCTCATGAATATATAATGGTTCAAAATATCTAATATGACTTGATTGAAAAGACAAGGAACCATATATACATGCTTGGAATTTGTTTTGACAAAAACAAATCAAAACGACAATACGACGCGACGGAACCGAGTTGGATTTCTTCCTTTGTTTGCTGCTGTTTTCACGATCTAAGCTGCTATTTATTTCTTATGTTTTTCGAGCATATGGGTGTAGATGATGTTATGGATGAAGTTGTATGATATAGGAGGTGTTAAGGGGTCATGATATGCATTTAGTTAGGAGTTACAAATCAAGAAGTGGAATGGATTTTGAAATACATTATGATTCCCTTTGCTGCCGATCCCTTGCTCTTATTCTTGCTATTATTCAAGTTTTCCGTATTCCATTTCTGATATTTTTCAAAGGTGAGAGTGTGGGTTTGTTAGACAATGAAGTTGAGTGTTATAAGGAGTGTTAAAGTGCGTGGGAGGTTACAAGTGAAGGAATTTTAAATGGGTTTTGAAATGATCTTCCTTCCCTACTGTCGAAGCTTCTTACCTTTCTATTCCTACTGCACCTTGATTTGTTATGGAAATGGTTTGATTAGAAATAAGGTGTATTATAGTATTTGAATTTACCAATAACTTGTTGAATTAAAGGTGAGTAATGGAATTCATTTTAAAGGCCATTGAGGTGACTAAATTGAATTTACTACTCTTTTGAATTGTCTTAACAAAATTTATTACTCATTTGCATGGTATATTGTTATTTAAACCTTGTATTTTAAATTCTTAAGATTTTAAATACTCATTATACATTTTAGTGAATTAACACATTAATTTAGATTAAACTCTTGCATGACTTTGCATGGATTCAACTTTAAGTATTTAAATACTATGTTTAATTTCCTGAATATATATTATACCTAGATTAATTCATCCACATTTATTTACATATTTTTATTTAAGCTTTAATTAAATATTAACCTAAAGAACTTATTTAATAACTTAGCTCTAATTAATTTAATAAATCCTAAAACATTATTTTTCTTTAATTTATTCCTTGACTTAATTTAAATTTAGGAGTATTTTCATATTATTAATATTATATCTAATCTCCAACTCCGGTCCGGCCTCGAGTATTTATCCTGAAAAGATAACACTAAACTTCTACTTTTAAAATAAATAATCATGATTTAAAATTATTTAAAATGACTTAAACACTTCATATATTTAATTAAAAATTCATTCTTAATTTAAATAGTAACAATTATGCATGGATTATACGTAATCTTATTCTCGGATTCTACAACTCTCCCCCCCTTAAAGGAATTTCGTCCCCGAAATTAAAACTTACCGAATAACTCGGGATAACGACTCCTCATCTCTTGCTCAGATTCCCACGTAGCTTCCTCCTCTGAATGATTGATGTTAGAGTAGGTGCCCGTCGAGCAAAGTGTTGGCCGAGTGTTCACAATGAAACTCTATGTATAAGCAATCTTTATTTTAATAATATTTGAAATTATTGTTTTGGCACATCTTTATCTGTATACCCATGCTAGTTGCATAGATAAAGCCCTTGAATATACAAATAGTAGAAAGAATATGAGATGCTCATATAATGAGTATCATGAAACTCATATTTGGAATACTGTATATTCTAAACGGTTCCTAGTCGATTCAGCCGCCGCTAAGAAGGATATAGGCCGCTCGAGCTTGAGACTAGTATCTGCGATGTGAGTACCATGTTTCATTGGTAGGGGACATTGTGATGTCCGAGCATGCAGATAGGTGCTCCTGGTAGAGTGCACTGAACAACCCTCCATTAAAGGACTTTCCAAGTGGTTCTCACTTATCGAGTGGAAAAGTCCTAGTTTATGGTTGTACACCATTAGTCCTTATGACCCGGGACAACATTGAGACTCTATGTGCTAGAATTACACTTTGACTTGTTTACCGACTCTCATGGGGTCATCAGGTGGCAAGGTTGGGTGTTCTGTCGAAACATATAGGAGTCGATGCATTGTAGTCGGGGATTCACCGCTTACCTACGGGTATGGATATCCTATGTGTTTTTCATGTATATGTAGTTTGAAATCTCTGATCAGAGTATGGTGGTAATTATGAAAGGGGTTTCATAGATTACACCATCGATGCAACTACGACATGACACATAGTATCGATTCATTGACAACTCTCGATATACCAATGGTTGTCGAATCGGTCGGGATATATGAGTTGAAGGGACCGTACTGTACGCTAACCATAATTGAATGGTTCTTGCAGGCACTATCATTTGATACCTAGGGAATCATGTAAGCGATGCTGCTAGGCGTTTAACATGATTGGTTGGGTACTATCAGACTTGAGTTCTGACGTTCTTATTATCAAGGAGTTGATAAATAAGAATGGAGCAATTGGGGTATGCTCATATAAGGACATGTTTAGTCCGAATCACATGGAGATGTGAACCCACGGCTAGTTGTATCAATGAACCATTGAGGGCCACACAAGTACTAGCTTTCTAGATCCCGTTGAGAAGTAAAATAGTTCAATGTGTTGAACGGCTTATAAAGGAGTTTATAAGCGTAAGGAAAATTAGAAGTATGACTTCTATAAAGGAGAAAATAGTTCAATGTGTTGAACGGCTTATAAATGAGTTTATAAGCGTAAGGAAAAATAGAAGTATGACTTCTATGAGAGAAATGTAAATTTTAATTTATGGAAGTGTTCCTAAATTAAAATTTGGCCAAGTGAATAATGTATTTGAAAATTGTGATTTTCATAAACATTATTATGGACTAAATTAAATTAATTCAAGTGTTGAATTAATTAAACACTAGTGGACCTAGTAGAGTCCAAATAATTAAATTAATTCAAGTGTTGAATTAATTAAATCATATTGAGTCTTGTAGAGCTCAATTTAAATAATTATTTAACTAGTGGGACTTGAGTAAATTCAAGTAATGTTTAATTAGTCTCAAATATGTTTGAGATAATTAAAATTAAGTCCATGGGTTTTTTTAATTGTTAAAAAACCAAATAAAATGCATGCATGGGAGGTGAAGGGTTGGGAGACAACTTTTACTATTACCAAGGCATGGCATGCAACTTTATGCCTCAACTTTTTTCTCTACCAAGACAAGTCTCCTTCCCCTTCATTCCACTTTACCTTGGCCGAAATTTTCATGGTTTTCTCTCCCATTTTTCTCTCAATTTTGTTCTTCAATTGTTGAAGAAAAACATTCACTTCTCAAAGAAAAATGCCCTACATTTTCTAGTGCAAGTGTAAGGTGGATCTTTTAAGTTTGGTGGTGGGCTTGATTTTGAAGGAAGGACTCAAGAACAAGGAGAGCTTGTAGATTTGTCTTGCCTTTGAAGAGCCAAGTTGTTTACAACTTGGTTGGAGCCATTACATCAATCTTTGAGATTGATAGGTACATTTCTTAACACACTATGAATGTCATTTTGTGTTTTTTGTATTTGCTACACACTATTTACTTGGTGGCCGAAAATTTTATGCTCTAAATCAAAATTTTAAACTTCCGTTGCGCTTCCGGTCACCGTAACCGATCCCCTTTCAATTGAGCCATTTGACTTTCACTAGCTTGACCATTTTGTTCCAAAACTTTTTCTCTTGCTTGTCTAAAATTTGCATTGGTCTT
The DNA here is from genome assembly GCF_012295235.1 of Primulina huaijiensis. Classification (NCBI taxonomy): domain Eukaryota; kingdom Viridiplantae; phylum Streptophyta; class Magnoliopsida; order Lamiales; family Gesneriaceae; genus Primulina; species Primulina huaijiensis. Next base: position 14,580,176 of record NC_133309.1, on the reverse strand, counting down.
TCCTCATATGACAAGTTCGGAGTGAGCTGCAATAGTTCAAAGTTCAAGACATGCGATGGATTCGCCATATAATTCCTCAGCATGGAAACGTGAAACACGTTGTGTACTCCGGCCAGATTCGGCGGAAAAGCAACACGATAAGCTACCGTCCCAACTCTGTTGAGGATCTCAAATGGTCCGATGAATCTCGGACTGAGCTTTCCTTTCTTCCCGAATCGCATGACACCTTTCATCGGTGCTATCTTCACAAAAACATGGTCACCAACAGAAAACTCCAGATCTCTCCTCCTCTGATCCACATAACTCTTCTGTCTACTCTAAGCAGTCCTCATTCTATCACGGATCTTGACTACTACATCAGCAGCCTGCTGCACAATCTCCGGCCCCAATTCTGCTCTCTCCCCTACTTCATCCCAATGAATAGGCGATCTACACTTACGACTGTACAGTGCTTCATATGGAGCCATACTTATGGACGACTGAAAACTGTTGTTATAGGTAAACTCCACCAACGGTAGCTTTGCTTCCCAACTCCCGGAGAAATCTAGGACACATGCACGAAGAAGATCTTCCAAAATTTGGATAACTCTCTCGGACTGACCATCTGTCTGTGGGTGGAAAGCTGTGCTAAACAACAACTTAGTACCCATCGCTGAATGCAAACTCTTCCAAAATGAGGAAGTGAACTTTGGATCCCGGTCATATACTATCGAAACGGGAATGCCATGAAGTCTAACGATCTCCCGGATATATAATTCTGCATACTGGATCATGGAGAAAGTCGTCTTAATAGGCAAGAAATGAGATGATTTCTTAAGACGATCTACAATCACCCATATCGCGTTCGACCCTTTGGCTGACTTTGGCAAACCGACAACGAAGTCCATGGTGACGTTCTCCCACTTCCACTCGGCAATAGAAAGGGGCTTGAGCAAACCTGCTGGTCTCTGATGCTCCGTCTTCATTAACTAGCAAGTCAGACACTCGGATACAAAACGTCTGATATCTTTCTTCATTCCGGGCCACGAATACAATAACTGCAGATCTTTGTACATCTTCGTACTCCCTGGATGAATAGAGTACGGCGACCTATGGGCCTCAGCTAAAATATCTGCTCGGATAGAATAGCTGCTAGGAACCCACATTCTGTCTGGATATCTCACAATACCGTCTCTAACGGTATACAAGATACTGCCCTTAGCCTCATCTCTCTGCCTCCACTTTGCTAACTGCTCGTCTGCTAGCTGTCCACTGCGAATACGGTCTAGAAGAGAAGACTGAATAGTCAAAGTAGATAGACGAGGAACTTTACCTAGAGGATATGTCTCTAGATCAAACCTCTGCATCTCAAACTGTAGAGAACTCTAAATCATCAACTGAGCCATCACTGCGACTTTCCTGCTCAACGCGTCCGCAACTTCATTAGTTTTGCTAGGATGATAGCTAATGTCACAATCGTAGTCCTTCACTAGTTCCAACCAACGCCTCTGACGCATATTCAACTCTTTCTGCGTAAAGAAATACTTCAGACTTTTGTGATCGGTAAATATCTGGCACTTTTCTCCGTACAAATAATACCTCAAAATCTTCAAGGCAAATACTACGGCTGCCAACTCCAGATCATGGGTAAGATAATTCTTCTCATGGGTCTTCACCTGACGAGAAGCATACGATATCACCTTCCCATGTTGCATCAACACTGCTCCTAAACCAAGTTTCGAAGCATTGGTATACAAAACAAAATCTCCGGGTCCCGAAGGCATGGCCAATACTGGCGCTGAAATAAGAGCTTGCTTCAATGTAACGAAGCTCTTCTGACATTCCTCGCTCCACACATACTTAACATTCTTCTTCGTCAATGATGTGAGTGGAACTGTGATGGAGGAGAATCCTTGAATAAACTTCCGATAGTATCCTGCTAGCCCAAGGAAACTACGGATCTCTGATGCATTTTGCGGCACAACCCAATCTCTGACTGCTGCAACTTTTGTCGGGTCTACCTCAATACCACTGTTAGAAACGACGTGGCCTAAGAAAGCCACCTTCTCTAACCAGAACTCGCACTTACTAAACTTCACGAATAACTTGTGCTTTTGCAAGGTTTGCAGTACTGTGGTTAGATGTCTGCTGTGATCCTCTTGATTCTTTGAGTAGACGAGAATATCGTCTATGAATACTATCACAAACTGATCAAGATACGGTTGAAATATTCGATTCATGAGATCGATGAAGATCGCTGGCGCATTCGTAAAACCGAACGGCATCACAAGAAACTCGAAGTGGCCATAACGAGTCCTAAAAGCAGTTTTGAGAACATCGGCGTCTCTCACCCGCAACTGATGATAACCGGAACGCAGATCTATCTTGGAGAATACTGAAGCTCCTTGCAATTGATCAAATAAATCTTCAATCCTCGGAAGTGGGTATTTGTTCTTCACTGTAACTCTGTTCAACTCCCGATAATCAATGCAAAGCCTCATCGAACCATCCTTCTTCTTAACAAGTAAGACTGGCGCGCCCCATGGCGAAAAACTCGGGCGAATAAATTCCTTGTCCAGAAGTTCCTGAATCTGTTTCTTGAGTTTTACCATCTCCGTCAGTGCCAATCGGTATGGTGCTTTGGAGATCGGCGCAGTACCGGGCAAAAGCTCAATAGAAAATTCCACCTCTCGCACAGGTGGTAAACTAGAGACGTCATCAGGAAAAACGTCTAGAAAATCCCGGACAATTGTAACATCGGATGCTGACTGTTTGGGTGTCTCGGGAACAGATACAAGAGTAGCTAAAAATGCTCGGCACCCTCGATGTATGAGTTTCCTAGCCTGGTCATAAGGGATTATACGCGGTAAATTAAAATACCTGTCTGGTTCGAATAAGAATTGTTCCATCCCAGGAGGTCGGACTAGGACAGATCTCCGCTGGAAATCAATCAAAACTCTGTTCCTCAATAGCCAGTCCATCCCCAGAATGATATCAAATTCTGGCTTCGGCAGAACGATAAGATCCGCATACACAAGATTACCATGAAGTTCGAGGTCTATATCTCGGATCACATTAGTAGCTGTCAACTCCTCTCCCTAAGGCAATGCTACTAAATACGCTATGTCTAGCCCAATTGTCTTGACCTTGAGAGAATTTGCAAATGTTTCTGAAATGAACGACTGAGTAGCCCCTGAATCTATCAAGGCTTTCGTAGCTGAACCGGCTATAAAGATTCTCCTTGAAAGATTGGAATATCATACTAAACCCAATAGTTTTACAAGAGCTACGTTTATAGACATGCAAAGGTCAAATTTCTTCTAACCTAAATTTTCGTAAATAACCCTGATTAAAACATGCAATCCTATAACCAATTCTAAGTTAAAAAATCTTAACCAAAACTCTTAAAACATTACATTTCAAATATGAACTTAAAGCTTTAGGATACCTGTCATGAGCATCGTCTCTGGGTTAGTCTCCACTGCATGGAGAGCAAAAACTCTGCCTTGGGTAGGCAGATTCTTATGAGGACAATTCTTCAATATGTGGTCAGTACTACCACATTTGTAACACTTTCCAGAACAATACATACAAGTCTCAGCATGACGGCGTGAGCACTTGGCACAGACTGGATACTCCACTGTCCTTGGGACTACACGTCCCTGCTACTGTCCTCTGCTCCTAGATGGGCTGTGGAAATGTTTCTTACTCGGATGCTGCTGCTGAGAAGGACGGTGTGGTGTCTGAAATGGTTGTTTACCTTGACGATCGAGCTCAATATCATTCTGGTCTTGCTCTGCTGCTAGAGCTCTGGTAACAGCAACATCATAGGTAGTAGGGCAAACCACCCTAACATCACGGCGCAAGATCGGCCGCCGACCATTCATAAAATGCCTCAACTTGGCACAAACATCATTTGAAATCAGGGGCACAAAGTGGTATATGTATATTGCTATGTAAGAGTTCCACTTGCTGAGTTTTATACTCATTTCAGTTATTTCATGTGATGCAGATAAGAGCGACGAGCCGGGACGTTGATTGAGACCGGAGTCATATGCATATAGAGATGGAAGAAGGAAAGATTATTTTGATAGTATTTTGGACATGATCATACAAAATGATATTCTGTATTTTGTTGTATCATTTGATTGATCATGTGTATACTTTTGATTATATATGGAAATGTATTTTTAAACCTTCTTTCCTTCAAGAAAAATTTTAAATTCCGCTGTTATTTTATGAAATCGGGTCAGAGCGTTACATTTAGTGGTATCAGAGCACCGTTCTTCGGACCAATGCATATGACTTCGTCTACTTTCAACAGTCCGGGTATGTCTTCTTCTACTTCTAATTATTGTCATTGGTTGATATGTATTATGCACATTGTAGGAGTATGCCTCCTAAGAGAAAGGCTTCAGAGGGTGAGGATAGTTCTTCCTCTAGAGTTGTCGATGAGTTCGGCAAGCTACTGAAAGGGCAAGCTAAGGTCCATAGTGAGCAGATCCAACAGTTGTTACGTTTGCAAGGAACAGGCCAAGGTAGAGCTCAAGGGAGAGGCCAAGTGGCTCAGGCAGTTGGGACCGATGGGATCTTTACTGCTTTCAAGAGAATGGATCCGCCGGAATTTGCAGGAAGCACTGATCCATTGGTGGCTGTAGAGTGGATCAAAGCTCTAGAGCCGATTTTCGATCATCTCAACTATGAAGATAAGGACAGAATCAGTTGTGCAGCGTTCATGTTAGTCAAAGCTGCACGCATTTGGTGGAATGCTACCAAGGTAAGTGTGGATGTTCCAGCATTGAAGTGGCAAGGGTTCACTGATCTTTTCTATGACAAGTACTTCCCAGATGCACTTCGAGCTCGGAAAGTGACTGAGTTTTTAGAGCTTCGTCAAGGAGGTATGAATGTTGATGAGTATATTCTGAAGTTTGAAGAGGGCTGTCTGTTTGCTCCGTATATTGCCTCAAATGACAAAGACAAGGGTGCTCATTTCATTAAAGGCCTTCGAGCAGAAATCAGAAGGGACATCAATATGTCGAAGGCGGTGACATTCAAAGAGATAGTGTCTAAGGCTTTGTTGGCCGAGCAAGATGAGAAAGACATTGCCAGAGAGAGAGAGGCGAGACAGCAGTTTGTTGCTCAAAGAGGTCAAGGATCGAGCCAAAGAGGAAAGGACCATTTTAAAGGGAAAGGCAAGTTGGAGCCGAGTCCTAAACCACCGACAGTTCCATCTGATCCTGAGAAGCCATTGTGTCCAAAGTGCAGCAGACATCATCGGGGAGAGTACAGATTTGGTACTCATACTTGTTACCATTGTGGCACTACAGGCCATATAGCCAAGGATTGTCCAAGAGGCTCGAGTAAAGAGAAGGTGCAGGGTCGTATCTTTACCATGACAAAGGAATGTATAAACCATGATTCTTCTGTGATCTCTAGCACTATGTTAATTTCAGGCAGAGTAGCTACGACATTGATTGATACAGGTGTTACTCATTCTTTTATGTCTGAACTATTTTTGAGATCTTTGGGTATAGTTCCTTCTGTTATTCCCCTCCAGTTTAATGTTGTTTTGCCTTCGGGGGATGTGTTGTGCCCAACATCTATTGTGTATGCGTGCTCTGTTCAAATTGATGGGCGAGTTGTTTATGCCGACTTGATTGTTATTCCGATGGTTGCGTTTGATATTATACTTGGCATGGATTGGCTATCAACCTATCGTGCAGTGATTGATTGCATTGCTAAGACGGTGAAATTTGCAGATGATGGCAATAGGGAAGGTTTGTTCGCCAGTGCAGGTACTTCGCTGATCCTTCCTTTTATTTCGTGTCTTGAGGCTAAGAAGTTGTTGTTTAGAGGTTGTGATGGGTTTTTGGCTTCGATTGTGGATATGGATAGAATTGTGAAGTTGAATATTGATGATATTGATGTTGTGAGAGAGTTCTCTGATGTATTTGAGGATGATGTGCCGGGTTTACCGCCGGACAGAGATGTAGAGTTTGTGATTGATCTAGTTCCGGGTACGGTTCCTATTTCTAAGGCTCCGTACAGAATGGCCCCTTCAGAGATGAAAGAGTTGAAGACGCAATTGCAGGATCTATTGGATAAAGGTTTTATTCGGCCGAGTTCTTCGCCTTGGGGAGCTCCGGTTCTTTTCGTCAAGAAGAAAGATGGGTCGTTGCGGCTGTGTATTGATTATAGAGAGATCAACAAAGTGACGATTAAGAATAAGTATCCGTTGCCACGGATAGATGACCTTTTTGACCAACTGCAAGGGGCTACAGTGTTCTCGAAGATTGATTTGCGATCTGGTTATTATCAGTTGAAGGTTAGGGAGTCTGATATCCCTAAGACGGCGTTCCGGACCAGGTACGGTCACTATGAATTTCTTGTGATGTCTTTTGGTCTGACCAATGCTCCTTCAGTCTTCATGGATCTTATGAACCGTGTGTTCAAGCCGTATTTGGATAGCTTTGTCATTGTTTTTATCGATGACATTTTGATTTACTCCAAGACCAGAGAGCTTCATTCAGAGCACCTCAGAGTTGTTCTTCAGTTGCTGAGAGAGAAGAGGTTGTATGCTAAGTTGAAGAAGTGTGAGTTCTGGTTGGAGCAGATTTCTTTCTTAGGCCATGTTGTCTCGAAGGATGGTATAGCTGTTGATCCAGTGAAAATAGAGGCGATTCAGAAGTGGCCTATTCCTACCACTGTACCAGAGGTACGCAGTTTTCTTGGTTTGGCGGGTTATTATCGTCGTTTTATTTCAGACTTTTCCAAGATTGCCCTGCCGTTAACTAATCTGACGAGGAAGACTGTGAAGTTTGAGTGGTCCAATGAATGCCAAAGAGGATTCCAGGAGTTGAAAGATAAGTTGACGACAGCTCCAGTACTTGCGTTGCCCAGTGGTTCAGAGGACTTTGTTGTTTTTACCGATGCGTCGAAGAAGGGCCTCGGTGCAGTGTTGATGCAACGAGGTAAAGTTATAGCCTATGCTTCTCGCCAGTTGAAGGATTACGAGAAGAATTATCCTACGCATGATTTGGAGCTGGCAGCTGTGGTTTTCGCCCTGAAAATCTGGAGACATTATTTGTATGGCGAAAAGTGTGAAATTTTCACAGACCACAAGAGTTTAAAGTATTTGTTTTCACAGAAAGAACTTAATATGCGACAGAGACGGTGGTTAGAGCTTGTCAAAGACTATGATGTGACTATTAGTTACCACCCAGGGAAGGCGAATGTTGTAGCGGATGCATTGAGCCGTAAGTCGAGTTCTTCTTTAAGTTCTATGATTCAGCAGCCGTTGTTGTTAGATTTGCAGCGAGAGGAGATAGCTTTGGTGGTTCCTGGAACCATTGCTCGTTTTTCAGCGTTGGTTATTCGGGCTACATTGACGGACAGGATCCGTAGAGAGCAGGCTATTGATGTTCAGTTGTTAGAGTTGAGAGCTAGAGCAGAGGAGAGAGGTAATTCAGAGTTCGCGACGAATAGAGATGGTTTGGTGACGTTTAGAGGCCGTATTTGCATTCCTGCTGGTGATGATATTCGGCGAGACGTCTTGACAGAGGCACATACAGCGCCATACTCGATACATCCAGGCAGCACTAAGATGTATCAGGATCTTCGTAGACTCTATTGGTGGCCAGGTATGAAGAAAGATATTGCCATGTTTATTTCTCAGTGCCTAACTTGTCAGCAGGTGAAGATCGAGCACCAGAGACCTGCTGGGACATTGTTATCATTGCCGATTCCTCAATGGAAATGGGAGCACATTACGATGGATTTCGTGACTGGTCTTCCCAGAACGCAGAAAGGTTTTAACTCTATTTGGGTTATTGTTGATCGATTGACCAAGTCAGCGCATTTTCTTCCAGTCAAGACGACATATTCCATGAACCAGTATGCCGAAGAGTACATAGCAGAGATTGTTAGACTTCATGGTGTTCCTGTGTCGATCGTGTCTGATCGTGATCCTAGATTTACTTCAGAGTTTTGGAAGAGTTTGCACAGAGCTATGGGTACACGGTTAGCATTTAGTACAGCATATCACCCCCAGAGCGATGGTCAATCAGAGAGAGTTATTCAGATTTTAGAGGATATGCTCAGAGCTTGTACTATCGATTATCCTGGTAGCTGGAATTCTAAATTGCCTCTTGTTGAGTTCACGTATAATAATAGCTACCAAGCGACAATTGGCATGGCACCGTATGAAGCACTTTATGGTAGGAAGTGTAGATCTCCCTTGTATTGGGATGAGATTGGTGAGAGGAAGATGCTGGGTCCAGAGTTAGTCCAACAGACTGCTGATGTTGTTGCTGTTATCCGAGAGAGAATGAAGACAGCGCAGTCGAGACAGAAGAGTTATGCCGATGTGCGTCGTAGGCCATTGCAGTTTGAGGTTGGCGATCATGTGTTCTTGAAGATAGCACCTCTTAAGGGTGTGATGCGGTTTAGCAAGAAGGGAAAGTTGAGTCCGAGATTTATTGGCCCATTTGAGATCTTGGATAAAGTTGGTGATCGAGCCTACAGGTTAGCCCTACCGCCAGATCTTGACAGAGTTCATAATGTTTTTCACGTCTCTATGCTCAGGAAATATATTGCGAATCCTTCCCATGTTCTTCGCCACGAGCCATTGGATTTGACGCCAAATTTGACGTACCAAGAGATTTCGGTCCAGATTCTGGCTCGCAAAGTTAAAGTGTTGAGGAACAAAGAGATCGGCATTGTTAAAGTCCTTTGGAGGAATCATTTGATTGAAGAAGCCACGTGGGAACCAGAGGATGAGATGAAAGAGAAGTGTCCTGAGTTGTTTGCGCAGTGACGTCAATTTCGAGGACGAAATTCCTCTAAGGAAGGGAGATTGTAATATCCAAGCCTGGTGAACGGTACGGTTTAAGATTTCGTATGTTTATGGATTATTTGGTTAAGATTAAGTTTGATTTAGATGTTAAGAGTTGTGATTATGGGTCATAGTACTGTTGGTTATTATTGTTTTGTGGTATTGTTGATATTAGTTGATGGGTAGTTGTGTTGTATCAGCGTTGCGATTCGATTTCAGTTGCATAGAGTTGTTTTGGCCGAGACCAGACCGCACCCGCGGTGATTTGTGCAGCGCACCCGCGGTCGTCATTTTCAGAAATTTGGTTGAGGTGCCGAAGGCACACCGCACCCGCGATGAGGTAGGTAGCGCACCCGCGGTGCATGAACAGTAGAAGCGTGTTTCGAGATTTTAAGTGTTTAAATGGATGAGTTGGTCTCATTTTTTCTCATTCATTCCCTTCATTCTCGATTCTTCAGTCCTTGGGAGAGCTAGGGTTCCATTTCCTTTCTTTTCCTTCCTTTGATTCAAGCATCTTGTGGGAGTTTTGAATTGTGAGCAAGGTTCTTTTGGAGTTTAAGGAGTTAAGGTAAGCTTTTGGTTTAGTTTATTCTTGGTTTTGGTGTTGGGAGACATCTTGGGTTTGCTGTTGTGTTGGTTTAATGGATTTAATGTTATAGGTTGGTGATTATTGAGATGTTAATGGTGCAATACTTGGTTTATTGTTGTAGGAATCCAACCAAGGGTATAGATTCAAGGTTCCAAGTGTAGTAAGTGGAATTTCATTTATTGTGCTCACATGATAATATATGTATTGTGTTTCAATGATTTTAACATGTTATTCCCTTCCATTTGATTCATGCTATGTATTAATACACTTTGTTGTATATTAGAGGTATTTTTATCTCAATTATGTTAAAGGGAATACAAAAGAGAATAGAGTCTTCAAAGTGTTTGTTTTAATGTCCAAAAGAGATTTCAAATGTTTTATTGGATTGATAAATAGATAGTCAGAGATTGCATGCAATTAGTTGATCAACGACCATAGGCTTATGTCCCGACAGAGTATCGATTTATATCGATGGGATATAGGTACAGTGACAGAGATACTATTTAGATATCAATCCACAAGAGAAAAGAGAAATACCATCGTTATTGTTCATGTTCTACTATATTATTCATGTTTCAAGAGTTAGATGGTATTAATGATTTCAAAGCCACGTTTTACAGAGAATGGTATATGTATATTGCTATGTAAGAGTTCCACTTGCTGAGTTTTATACTCATTTCAGTTATTTCATGTGATGCAGATATGAGTGACGAGCCGGGACGTTGATTGAGACCGGAGTCATATGCATATAGAGATGGAAGAAGGAAAGATTATTTTGATAGTATTTTGGACATGATCATACAAAATGATATTTTGTATTTTGTTGTATCATTTGATTGATCATGTGTATACTTTTGATTATATATGGAAATGTATTTTTAAACCTTCTTTCCTTCAAGAAAAATTTTAAATTCCGCTGTTATTTTATGAAATCGGGTCAGAGCGTTACAGCCTTATCTTCATAAACCGCTCATAGACAGCCTCAGGCCCCGTCTGCCTGGCTACAACAGCATTGTTCCCCGCAAACTGTGCGAAGAACTGAGTCATCCCAGCTAACATTTGGGCGTTCATGTCTGGTGGAGGGGGTGGTGGTAAATCTCTCTCCTCGTTCTCATGACGATGCTCATCACCTCCCGTGCAATAAATAATGCGTCTAGGAGGCATACTGTTCCATAAATAACACGTACGTAACCAACATGCATAATTCCACTATTTATTGTAAATTTAAATAAATACTGCATAATCGTAATCTTGACATAACATATTTCATGAAAACATGTTAAAATATTTCATGCTTCGAATGAAATCCGTATACGTAAAACTTACAGACCGAAGATGTGACTTCATGAGCTTCTCGAGAACAGTTGTAGTACAATCCTTTACAAGATCATTGGCTCTGATACCAACTGTAAAAGCCCGTATTTCGTATTCATATTTTAGCGGAATTTTTAAAATTTTCTAAATAAATAATTTTCTAGCCTCAATTATAAAATAAACATGTAAATAATTTTGACCTTAAAATAGCAGCGGAAGTAATTATTGTTTTCACACAAAAACTTAAAAATAATCCAACATAATAAAACTGAGTTTGAAAGTAACAAGGTGACTAAACATAAACATGAGGTCCTCGGATTTACTAGTGCTGCCCCAAGATAACTCACTGGTCTCCGTCCGCAGTCTCGACCTCATCAATACCTACAACAATCAAGTCTAGTGAGTCTAAAGACTCAACATGTATATATCGTGAATAACAAGAAAATATATATCATAAAATCGCATGGAATGTAAAAACAATGTATCGTAAAGCGTACGGCGAAATCGTATCATGAGTAATTATAAATACGTGCACGACTGAAAAATATACGTAAAAGCTTTGCTCGATAGAGGTCTGTCATATCATATCATAATTTTCTTGTAGAGATAATGGTGCTAAGCAAGTGGCCCATAACATAACGTGAGTGCCTGATCAAACTAAACCACAGTATACTGGGCTGTAGAGATCACCACAGCCCTTGGACTGGATATCTGTACCCATACATAATCGTAAACCGGTCGTAAGTCACTGGGTGGAGAGGTCCTCGGTTGCGCACACCAACTTCCAAACCCATAAACATAAGGTGGCCACAAGACATTTCACATTTATCACAAAAATAAAACATTTTATATTTGATGCACGTAATATAATTATAACCTTAATTTTATCAGATGAGTTGGATCACTCCCAGGCTTGCTGCACACTAATTCTAATATGTGACACATGCAAATAATCTTATCTTGACCAAAACTTGGCAACCGAATCAAAACGAGACGATTCAGACCAACAACTTGATTTTTAAACATGGCTTCGTACCAAACCGAATCAACATTAAACCGACGTTTAACCATGATAAAAAATACCCCTAACATACTGAAAAATACTCATGAGGACTGGAAAACACGAACATTGGTGAATGGAGGCCAAAATCATGAAACACTCTTTCGAGAGTCACTTTGGCACATTGCACCGTAAATTCTCGTATGACCTCTAAACTCAACCAAATCATGAACGGTCAAAAACATGACTTTCCTAACTCATTAAGGTACTGTCTAGTCCAAGGCCATGGGCTAAAAGCCAACCAAGAACCCAAACAAGCACCAAAACCGAAACTGAAAGTTGCTGTCAAAATACCGCAGTAGCAGCTTGTGTGTTTGTGGTGTAAACTCTGAAATTTAATGACCATTGGCATGAACCACCTACCCAAGACTCTTATCAACATCCTAAGGCATGGCTTGGACCATGGCTAAGGGCTAAAATCCAACCACAACCCAAGCAAACAACTAGGACACTCACAGCTCCATACCGAGAGCATCACTTGTTGTGTAGTGTGCTGAAATGAAATATTTGGTTGTCTTGTGACGTTCTAGTGGCCATTTGATCAACCATGGCTCAATCTAGACATGATAGAGTGTTGTATGAACCATGGATATGGGCTAGAAGCCAACCATAATTGTAACGCTCTGACCCGATTTCAAAAAAATAACAGCGGAATTTAAAATTTTTCTTGAAGAAAATAAGGTTTAAAAATACATTTTCAATATATAACCAAAAGTATAAACACATGATCAATAAAATGATACAACAAAATACAAAATGTCATTTTGATCATGTATATGAAAATATCTTTCTTCCTTCCATCTTTCATACATATGACCTCGGCTCCAATCAACGTCCTGGCTCGTCGCTCTTATCTGCATCACATGAATAACTGAAATGAGTATGAAACTCAGCAAGTGGAACTCTTACATAGCAATGTACATATACCATACTCTGTAAAACATGGTTTTGAAAACATTAAATACCATCAACTCTGAAACATGAATATCATAGAATGAATAACAATAACGATGGTATTTCTCTTTTCTCTGTTGGATTGATATCTATATAGTATCTCTGTCTCTGTGCCTCTATCCCATCGATATGAATCGATAACTCTGAGGGATATAAGCCTATGGTCGTTGATCAACTTATTGCATGCAATCTCTGACTATGTATCTATCAATCCAATAAAACATTTGAATTCTCTCTTTGGCATTAAAACAAACACTTTGAAGACTATCTTTTCTCTTGTATTCCCTTTGACATGGTTGAGACATAAAATGCCTCTAATATACAACAAGGTGTATTAATACATAGCATGAATCAAATGGAAGGGAATAACACTTTAAAACCATTGAAACACAATACATATATTATCATGTGAGCACAAGAAATGAAATTCCACTTACAACACTTGGAACCTTGAATCTACTCTCTTGGTACACAACCTACAACAATAAACCATAAACTTCACCATCAACATCTCAATAATCATAAACCCATACCATAAACTTCATAAAGCTAACACACTCTAAATACCCAAGACTTCTCCCAACACCATAAACCAAGAAATAATCAAAGCCACAAGCTTACCTTAGCTCCTTGAACTCAAAATAACCTTGTTCTCTCTTCAATAATCCAACAAGAAGCTTGAATCTAAGAAATAAAAGAAAGAAAATGGAACCCTAGCTTCCCTTGAGCTGAAGAAATCGAGAATGAGGAGAGAAATGAGGGAAAAGTGAACCAACTCATGTATTTAAGCACTTAAATCCAAAAACACGACTTTACTGTTCACGGACCGCGGGTGCGCTATCCCTTGCACCACGGGTGCGCAATGCCTTCGGCACCTCATCCAAAAATCTGAAACAGTAGACCACGGGTGCGCTACATGTTGGAGCGCGGGTGCACTCTGGTCACCGCGGGTGCACTAACTTTTGGAGTGCGGGTGCACTCTGGTTACTCTGCGCACAGCTTCTCCAAAAATCGCCTCCGAAACGCCTCTTCCCTTCATAATTTGAAAAAATGGTAAACTACAAAGTTGTAGCTCTATGTCTTTTCTTCAACGTCTCCTAAAATCAGATCATTTGGAGGTTTGAGTAAAACGTTATGCTAAATCTCCCAACATGTGTCACTGGAGGAACGTCGAAACACACGACACACTTCGGGGCACTTTTGGCTTACCTTCCACAATGATTTGAACAAAACTCAAAATAAGAAAGTTACACCTCTATGTCTTATCTAACAACTCCAATTGGCCTCATAACAATTGGCTCAACATACGAATTACCATGAATTAAATCGCAACAATGCTACAACAACTACACAACAACTATAAACAACAATACTATAAACCATATATCACAACTCTTAACATCAAAACTATACATAAACTTAACCAAATAGTCCATAAGCATACAAAATCTTAAACCGTACCGTTCACCAGGCTTGGATATTATCCATTCAAACATCCAAAACTCGAAACACACTCACACTGAAAATCAAAATTTTTTTTTTAAAAACCGATGAGCACCTTACTTTGCTGTTTAAAAATCTTGTGGATCCGTGAACCAAATCTTGAAAGGATGATTTGGTCAAGTCCTAGACATGTTAAAGAAGGATTCTCTCCATAGCTACAGTCCTTAAAACAGCCATGATCCGAATACTCCCTTAAACCATTCAAGGGACCAAAACCGTGACTCATTTTGCTGCTAAAAACAAACTTGCTGTCATTTCTTTGTGTGTACGTGTGTGTACTTGAACCATTGAACCAAAAACACCCTAACACATTCTAATTCATGCCTAGCAGCATCCATGTGAGCCTGGAACCGAGCAATCACCTGGATTCAGTAAAAACAATCCAACCGTAAAGCTGAACATAAAGGGCCGAGAAGGCTGTGCATAATTTCAGAAAGTTTGCTGTCAAAATTTCAAGTTGCTGCTTATCTCATGAATATATAATGGTTTAAAATATCTAATATGACTTGATTGAAGAGACAAGAAACCATATATACATGCCTGGAATTTGTTTTGACAAAAACAAATCAAAACGACAATACGACGCGACGGAACCGAGTTGGATTTCTTCCTTTGTTTGCTGCTCTTTTCACGATCTAAGCTGCTAGTTCTTTTTGATGTTTTTCGAGCATATGGGTGTAGATGATGTTAGGGATGAAGATGTATGATATAGGAATTGTTAAGGGGTCATGATATGCATTTAGTTAGGAGTTACAAGTCAAGAAGTGGAATGGATTTTGAAATACATTATGATTCCCTTTGCTGCCGATCCCTTGCTCTTATTCTTGCTATTATTCAAGTTTTCCGTAGTCCATTTATGATATTTTTCAAAGGTGAGAGTGTGGGTTTGTTAGACAATGAAGGTGAGTGTTATAAGGAGTGTTAAAGTGCCATAATATGCATTAAGGTGGGAGGTTACAAGTGAAGGAATTTTGAATGGGTTTTGAAATGATCTTCCTTCCCTACTGTCGAAGCTTCTTACCTTTCTATTCCTACTGCACCTTGATTTGTTATGGAAATGGTTTGATTAGAAATAAGGTGTATTATAGTATTTGAATTTACCAATAACTTATTGAATTAAAGGTGAGTAATGGTATTCATTTTAAAGGCCATTGAGGTGACTAAAATGAATTTACTACTCTTTTGAATTGTCTTAACCAAATTTATTACTCATTTGCATGGTATATTATTATTTAAACCTTGTATTTTAAATTCTTAAGATTTTAAATACTCATTATACACTTTAGTGAATTAACACATTAATTTAGATTAAACTCTTGCATGACTTTGCATGGGTTCAACTTTAAGTATTTAAATATTATGTTTAATTTCTTGAATTTATATTATACCTAGATTAATTCATCCCCATTTATTTACATATTTTTATTTAAGCTTTAATTAAATATTAACCTAAAGAACTTATTTAATAACTTAGCTCTAATTAATTTAATAAATCCTAAAACATTCTTTTTCTTTAATTTATTCCTTGACATAATTTAAATTTAGGAGTATTTTCATATTATTAATATTATCTCTAATCTCCAACTCCGGTCCGGCTTCGCGTATTTATCCTGAAAAGATAACACTAAACTTCTACTTTTAAAATAAATAATCATGATTTAAAATTATTTAAAATGACTTAAACACATCATATATTTAATTAAAAATTAATTCTTAATTTAAATAGTAACAATTATGCATGGCTTATACGTAATCTGATTCTCGGATTCTACAGTAAGCCTTTCGTTCTTGTAAAAAACAACTAGTATAGGATTCCCTAGTAAGCCAACCATGAAAGCCTATTCGGACTGCTCATAGGTATAGAGATATACGCCGAGGATCTCGTTTTTTGGATGAGTTTCGACCAAAAGAATTTTTTTCAAGATCTCGATTTGGAATCAATGCTAAAGCTAGAAGCCAGTCCAGCTAAGGTAAGGGGCATCCTAACTAATGTAGGATCAAGAGCCCCAAAAATCTAGCTCAAAGTCCTAACCATTGAGTTGCTGTGTCAGCCGGAAGTGGCACTAAAAACCCAAAAAGCAAGGGCATACTAGCATCCTACTTTATTAGATAATTTTGAGATAGCCAGTCGTGCATTCTTCCTTGTTCTTGCAAAGAGCGCATCTTGCAAAGACCCTATTCTTCCACAGCCTGGCTTGCATTCGATGCTTCTTATCCAATTCCTTCTCATCTCAGATGCGCGTAATCGTCTTAAATAGATGTGGAGTTGAGTGTGTTTGAAGGGGGTGTTAACCGGGAAGAGGCTTCCCGAAAGCATTACAGTAAAGGTAAAGAGGTAGCTCGAGTCGGTTGGAATGCTACGCCCTCGTAAGGCTGACAAAAAACATTCGTTACGCCGACATTGAAGACATGACATAGCCCTAGAAAGAACTCTTATCCCAAGAGATTCGGCGAAGTCTTCCGTTGAATAGGAAAACTTGCTTTTAGGCATAGCATCTCGATCCGGGATATAGAAGTCTCAAATTTCACTCTGAAAGCACTCTACTAAAGAGACGTCTAAGGAGCGTAGCGTATTACTATTTGGATAACCAATAGTCATATTCCCTCTATCGATTCCTTTTTCATAAGACAATTTATTACTTACGACGAGGGGCCCATCTATTCCTTAGAAGAACTAGATCTGCCAAAAGATTCTCAAGATTCTTACTTCCTTTCTTCTATCATATACTAGTAGTGTGACTCTTACGCATGAAACCTCATGAACTCAAACTCATTAGTTCGCTCTAGATCTTCTCAATTCACCTTTCAGCTTCATTGCTCTAAAAGCAAGCCTTGAATTGAATGAATGAATTTATAGAAATCGCTTAATGGGAGACTGGGATTGGTGCTCATTGTAAGTCCAATTAAAGGTTTATTCCTTTCCCGTTGGAAGCAGTTGAAGCTTTGATACACCTATACATCCCTGCACCCTTTAGAGAAATAATAAAAAATAGTTATGAGCGAGGCCTCGAACCTAGATTCTATTTTTAAGTCTTTTATAAGGCGCATAAAGCACTCTTTCAAATAGCAAGGAGGAAAGCATAAAATGGGCAGGGCGGGAGATTAGTCATTGAGACAGCCAGTGAAAGAAAGTGAAAGAAGGCCAAGGGCTAGGGGTTCGATTGGAGTCAATAAAGGGAGAGGGCCTTTTTTGACTACTACTATTACTAGGTAATAGAGGTTTAATGCTAATATCTATAAAGATTTCCTTTATTCGCGATTCATTTCTTATCCTTTTGAAATAAAATCTCCCTTATCGATTTCGGGACAGCAGAGTTAGTTTCAGTGCCCGTAACAGCAGTTGTAAGCTAGCAAACAAGTGAGATAGAAAGCTCTCATTTTAGGGCCAATTAGGCCAATGGCAATCCAAGAGTCCATTACAGCCAGCGAGCTTGTTTAAGAGAGAAGGGCTTCCATTTTTCTTCCTTTTTTCTTGGATCGAGAAAGAGTGAAGATCAGGATTTGATGCTCTTTTGAGACAGCTTTCAATATAACATAAAGCTCTTCCCTTCTGGCTGTCCGCTAGTCAGGAATGGAATCGGATGCTACGAATATGAATTATTGAATGGGAGGCATTTTAAAATAATTATTAGACAAATAGGGCACTAGAACGCTATTCTTCCTCCTTCCCCGCTTAGCCCTTAGTTAGGGGCTTAGGACATTAGTAAAACTTCCGCAAGGTAGCAAAGAAGCAGCAGTGGAAATCACAGTAGTTGTAGCAAAATCATTGGCACGCTAGGCCCCTTTGATAAGAGAAAATAGGATAGGCAGGCTACTTAAATGGATATCTGAGATGGAATCAAGCCGAGCACAAAACAGATTTGGTCTGCTGGTAAGGAGGACTGTAAAGCCTTCTAGCATAAGTGATGCCTTCCCAAGGTCTAGTCTCTTTGGTACGGGTACGGGCTTTGAGAATTTAGAATAAAAGGGGCTTTCTCAGCTACTGGGAAACACTTCTTAGAATGCCAATGCAGTACCTCACACCTGCGTCTACCCCTAGCCGTACCACAACAATTTAGAGCTCCGGGAGATCACCCTGCCTAGTTCTCCTTCAGGAGTTTCTAGGCCGTCCATCCTCAATAAATTTCATTTTAGGTTTTAGCACCTTCGCTGTAGAAGCGCCTCTTTCCGACGCTAAGCGTAAAAGGCACTCGAAGGAGTAGTGGGATCAACCATGACCAGCTCGAAGTTATACAAACGATCCTTCTTAGTAACATCAGCCAATCCAGTCAATGGAATGGGGTCAGGGAAAAAGCATCTATTAAAGGGGCATTCCCGTCTCTAAGGAGAACATCAATTCTAATTTCAAAGGAAGAAAGCCAGTCTTTTCTACCTAAATAGAAGAAAATGACTGGCAAGTACCCTGTTCACAGGAATTGTAATCACTAAAAGTAGCACGTTGTCTCGAGTCCCGACGGGGCATCTTATCAAGAAGTAGATAGGCATCCTGTTATCTAAGCTGCTATCAGTTCCAAGTCACTTATCGGGCTTTGCCTGGTGTCGAGTGATTGTCGGCTTTTGCTTGGCTGAGAGGGCTATCAGGGTTCTCATCCGGTAGTGACATTAAATCACCATTTTTACTTGTAATTATGCCTTTCGTGTCGTGCATTTATGCAATTTCGAGTGTGTCTGCAACTTCTTCTTAAGGGGCGGGATGCATCCGTCTCAAAGTAAAATGCTATTGAATCTGGAACATTTCTTTTGAGAAATAGATAGGAAGACTATGAGGGAATAGGTCTTCACGTGCCTTAGTATAGAAAGTAGTTGGCTGGCTTTGCTACTGCCGCTTTCGGATTATATGATCCAAACAAGCCAAGATTCAATGGGGCACTTCATTCGGCTTCCAGCCCTCTCTCATCTTAACCAATGGAAAGACCAGAATGATGCTAATAAGTCCTTTTTATAGAATTACACAAGGAGTCATTCTTGGCAGGCGCTAGATCTTGTTCGTGGTGGGAGGATGCAAGACAGAAGTAAGCCAGTAACTCAGGAGCATCATTCCCAGCCCAAGATGCAGATAAGATGAATGTGGTAGAATAACAAGATCCAACAGGAAGCCCACTGATAGAGCAAGGTCCTTTACTAAGGAAGATGAGATCTATAGCCAATTGAGCTAGATCATACTAGCCTCTCCTTGCTTTAACAAGCAAGCCTCACTCACTCATTCTCCAAGAAGGGAATCTCAATTTGGATCATAACCATTAAAAGATGAGAGCGATTGCCTTGTTCTTTTGGGCTTCACTTTACTTTTGTTAGATAGCCGTTGATCGAAAACATACGTGGAAGCATTTCCAGATCTAGTAGTTGGAAGTGCTCGTTCACTAGAATGAGGAAGTTAACTGCTAAGCATAGTTTCTTTAATCCCTTCCTCATGCACACGAGAACACCAATGACTTTTGATACTCTCAAGCATAGGAAAATCTCTAAAGCCAGCTAGAAGCCTATTCTTGACAAGGTAAAATGTAAACTTGCAAGCTGGAAATGCAATCTCCTCTCAGTGGCAGACAACTCTTATTAAACATGTCTTTTCGGCTTATACAAATCACATGGCTACCATACAACACTTCTGGCACAAATTTTGTTTGGGAAGGAGTTTTACCGGTTGTCGAAAGAAGAGTCTGCCGAAACTATTGTTGGGGAAGAAAGGAGCAGAGAAAGACGATGAAATAGAATCTTTTCGTAAGTAGCCCAACCCAAGGAAAAAGGGGGATTGGATATACAACCGTTTGGTAGTTTCAATAGAGCGTTTGAACGCCATGAAAATGGCTAGCATAGGATTCAGTTTGATGCAAATAAATACTGTTTAAAAAGATCTTTCTTAATATTTATAATTATAGCTCTCTGGATAGCCCAACATGATGAGATACGGAACGAAGGTAAGTGCCGTGTCCATCTAACTATTACAAGTTCCATGTCGCCACCGTTAACTTCATGATTCCAGTTAGTGCCATCTTCCTTTAATTTATTTGATTGATTACTCACTTCTTTATCTCACAATGAAAATTTCACCAGTGAGTGGGAACCGGAAAAAGCGTTGAAGAAGAGTTTGAAATCAAGATCAAAGTGGTACTTTTCAAAGTTTCACCTTGGGTGCGCATATATATAAAGAAAATCAAAAATGATCCCTGCATCTCGATCTCATTCGTTGTGAGCCATAAGTAATATTCAGTCCCAAATTTCATATTCAAATGAAATATGAATTAAGGAGCTGGAGATGTTACAGATCGTCGCTCTACAACTGGCTTTTGCCTTTTCTTCGGTTATTCCAAACCAGGTTGAGAGCGTCGAAGCTTATCCACCTGAAGCACTCACTTCTACTCCTGTCTAGCTGTGGAGGCAGGCGACCGGGAAGCTTTGCTTCTAGAATGCCGACTACATTGGAACAGATGTTTTTTTTATATTATAGGTTTAAACAATTTATTGCTACCCACTCGATTTCAAGATGTTCCCGAGAAGAAAGAAAGAGCTCATGAGAAAGCTCGTCAGTGGAAATTGTAAAAATTATTGATTCCGAGGAAGGTGTAGTCGGGGTTGACTACAATTTCTCAAGTAAGAGATAGAATCTCACTAATTGGAAGGAAAAAAGGGGCTTTGATCCATTGTGATTCGGTTTCTTGGTGTGGAGAGATCTCTGCCATAAAAGAGAGAGCTCCTAGGCCTTATTCTGCAGATCAAAGAGCGACTCCCCATTCATCCGAAATAGTATTTTAGTAAAGAAAAAAGTCATTTTTGGCCGACTACATGCCCATCTAGTGCAGTGGCTTGGTATAAAAGCCTTGACCATCTTCTGAAGTTCTAAATAATCTATTGATCAAAGACTGTAGGGGCGGACTGCTCTACATTCAGCCACACCACAGTGACCCCCGAAGCCATATTCTGTTAGAGTAGGTGCACGTCGAGCCAAGTGTTGGCCGAGTGTTCACAATGAAACTCTATGTATAAGCAATCTTTATTTTAATAATATTTGAAATTATTGTTTTGGCACATCTTTATCTGTATACCCATGCTAGTTGCATAGATAAAGCCCTTGAATATACAAATAGTAGAAAGAATATGAGATGCTCATATGATGAGTATCATGAAACTCATATTTGGAATACTGTATATTCTAAACGGTTCCTAGTCGATTCAGCCGCCGCTAAGAAGGATATAGGCCGCTCGAGCTTGAGACTAGTATCTGCGATGTGAGTACCATGTTTCATTGGTAGGGGACATTGTGATGTCCGAGCATGCAGATAGGTGCTCCTGGTAGAGTGCACTGAACAACCCTCCATTAAAGGACTTTCCAAGTGGTTCTCACTTATCGAGTGGAAAAGTCCTAGTTTATGGTTGTACACCATTAGTCCTTATGACCCGGGACAACATTGAGACTCTATGTGCTAGAATTACACTTTGACTTGTTTACCGACTCTCATGGGGTCATCAGGTGGCAAGGTTGGGTGTTCTGTCGAAACATATAGGAGTCGATGCATTGTAGTCGGGGATTCACCGCTTACCTACGGGTATGGATATCCTATGTGTTTTTCATGTATATGTAGTTTGAAATCTCTGATCAGAGTATGGTGGTAATTATGAAAGGGGTTTCATAGATTACACCATCGATGCAACTACGACATGACACATAGTATCGATTCATTGACAACTCTCGATATACCAATGGTTGTCGAATCGGTCGGGATATATGAGTTGAAGGGACCGTACTGTACGCTAACCATAATAGAATGGTTCTTGCAGGCACTATCATTTGATACCTAGGGAATCATGTAAGCGATGCTGCTAGGCGTTTAACATGATTGGTTGGGTACTATCAGACTTGAGTTCTGACGTTCTTTTTATCAAGGAGTTGATAATTAAGAATGGAGCAATTGGGGTATGCTCGTATAAGGACATGTTTAGTCCGAATCACATGGAGATGTGAACCCACGGCTAGTTGTATCAGTGAACCATTGAGGGCCACACAAGTACTAGCTTTCTAGATCCCGTTGAGAAGTAAAATAGTTCAATGTGTTGAACGGCTTATAAATGAGTTTATAAGCGTAAGAAAAAATAGAAGTATGACTTCTATGAGAGAAATGTAATTTTAATTTATGAATGTGTTCTTAAATTAAAAGTTGGCCAAATAAATAATGTATTTGAAAATTGTGATTTTCATAAACATTATTATGGACTAAATTAAATTAATTCAAGTGTTGAATTAATTAATCACTAGTGGACCTAGTAGAGTCCAAATAATTAAATTAATTCAAGGGTTGAATTGATTAAATAATATTGAGTCTTGTAGAGCTCAATTTAAATAAATTAGTTAAACTAGTGGACTTGAGTAAATTCAAGTAATGTTTAATTAGTCTCAAATATGTTTGAGATAATTAAATTAAGTCCATGGATTTTTAATTGTTAAAAAACAAATAAGATTTGCATGCATGGGAGGTTAAAGGTTGGGAGACAACTTTTTGTATAACCAAGGCTTGGCATGCAACTTTTTTACTTTAACTTTTCCAAAAAACAAAAAAATGTCTCTCCTTCTCTCCTTGCATGAATAGTTGCCGAAAATACTATTCATTCTCTCCGTTTTTGTTCTTCAATGATTGGAGAAAACACTCACTTCTCAAATAAAAATCCTCATATTTTTCTAGTGCAAAATATGAGGGGATCTACCTAGTTGGTGGTGGGCTTTATTTTAGAGCAAGGAGTGCTCTTTGGAATCTTGTAGAAGTTCTTGCCATACAAGAGCTAAGGTGTTTACACCTTAGTTGGAGCCATTCATCAATCCTTGTGATTGATAGGTATATCTCTCAAACACCCTATGTATGAGACATGTGTTTGTTCTTGTATTTGTTACACAAATATATCAGGGTGGCCGAAATTTCTTGATGAAAATAAAATTTTTAAACTTCCGTTGCGCTTCCGGTCACCGTAACCGATCCCCTTTCAAGTGGTATCATGAGCTATTGTTACAATTTTGGTGTAGCAAATACATAATAATATGTTGAGGTCCATTTCTAACCGTATGAGACAATCAAAACAATTTTTCGAAGGCCGGTTTTTGGGGCGGTTTTGGGCAGCAAGTTGCTGCCCATTTCGGGCAGCTTGGGCTGCCCGTGGGCTGCCCATTTCGGGCAGCAAGGGCAGCCCCGAACGCCCCACTTTTAAAATTAAAAAAAATATATTTTTGTTGCCGGAATCCGGCGACAGAGCTCCGGCGACGGCGATGACGACTAGGGTTTCCAAAAGTGTTTTGGATTATCAAAGTGTCATGGGCCTTGAGTTGTTGGGTCATTGGATGACTAACATATTTGTGAAAGTTAAATGGGCCAAAATATTTTTGGTGAAAAATGATTTTTTTTTTTTGGGCCCTTAAGTTTAAATTTACAAAAGTTGCAAATATTTTCTCATGAAATAAATAATTTAAGTTGGACTTTAATTATTTATAGTAAATGGTGATTTTCAAGAAATTCGGTTATAAATAAATTAATTTGAAAGTAGACAAAAGTGTTTGTATACTTTGTTAATTTAGTTTATAATCGTGGCGGTTAGTGATTGGATCAAGATATATAATATTGGATCAATTAATTATTGTGATAATTAATTGATGGTGTATGATATGTGATATTATGCATGAAGGATGATCAAATGCCCAAGCCCAATTTGCTAGGTGTATGCTAGAATATTTTGTGTTGAATGATTGTAAAAATTATAAAATTTATAAAGTGGGCTTGGTTTATGGCCCGTTCCCACCCCATGAGATGTATCCCTATTTGCCATGGATATTTATTTGTAAATATTAGTATAGTGGATGATCAAGATTGGAAGATGGTGGCCATGATGATTATGAAGATCGAAGACATGTAAATATTGGAAGCTAATGTAATAGTTGCATTTGCATCCCGTGCATTTCCCTAGGATTGGACCTAGGCCCGTGTTTAGCTCACACGGGCCATTAGTGTTGGGGCGATTGATCATCCTTGTTTGTTTACTGTTTATAATATATGCATGATATGTTATAAATAATGAGTATGTGCATTATTATTATGATAATAACAAAGTTGCATGAATCCGGCAAACATACGATCAAACATGGCGAGCTTTTAAAATAAAATTAATGATGAGACCTTTCAAAATTAAAAACCCTCATTTTGAATAAGGTTCAAAATCAATATCAAGCCCTAAAAGGGGAATTATAAATTTGTTCATAATTTCCTTGTCTTCCATCGACAATGGGTGCATGATGAACGCTACCCGTACTCGGGGCTCGGCTCATATTATTGGGGGAGCCCCGGGTGCCGGAAAGCTGTGACATCCATTGACATGGTGATGTGAACTACGTGGAACTCCCATGATTTCGGTTCATATTATTGAGGGAACTCATGGCGACCGTCCATTGAGGTTCAATATCGATGGGTTATGCTTGACACGTGAAGATGAACGACGCCATATTATTGGGTCCTAATCAAACGTGAGACAAAAGGTTACGTAGAGGGTTGCATGGAGATGCAATTGGAAACTACCTTTTAGGAATTGTGTTGGCTGATATTATTCGGGATCATAATTCACTAATTGGACCTTACGTACCTACTGAGGAAAGGAGTTTCCCGTTTTCACTAGAGGGTAGTGAATGATGTCAAAACAGTGGCAGCGAATATTTATAAAGTAAAAGTCCATACTTTATATCTTACTAAATATTTTGAAATAGTCATCAACATTTATCTGTTTTCACTTTTCAGTACACTTTGACAATGTCTTCGATTCGCAACCCGCTATCCGCTATATTTGAAAAACATGTGTTAACCGGACCTAACTATCTCACTTGGCTAAGAAATCTGAAAATCGTCCTAAACTCGGAAAAGATTGCATATACACTGACTGAGTCGCCCCCTGCTGAGGCTCCGACTGACTGCACTCCCGAGGAATTGCAGACCTACAAGGAATGGTGTGACCATGACTTGAAGGCTAGGTGTTATATGCAGGCTTCTATGAACGATGAGCTGCAGAAGCGTTTTGAGGATGCAAAAAATGCTGCTGACATTCATTTGCATCTCAAGGAGCTCTTTGGAGAGCAGACACGCCCTCTTAGGCATGCTACTGTCAAGGAACTGATCACTTTGCGCATGCGAGATGGGGCCTCGGTCCATGAGCATGGCCTGAAGATGATTGGGCTCGTGGATAAGCTCGTTGGCATGGATCTGATTTTGCCTTCGGAGTTGACCACCGACGTGTTGCTGTTGTCATTGTCTAGCTCATTTGATCCTTTTGTGGTGAACTTCAACATGAACAAGATGGAACCGAGCCTTGAAGAGTTGGTGAACATGCTTGTGACTTTTGAGTCCACTATCAAGAAAGAGAAGCCGGTTCTTTTTGTGGGCTCTTCATCTGGTACGAAGACCGGTCCACCTGGGAAGGGAAAGAAGCGTTCTTTCCAACGTCCCAAGAAGAACGTGCCCTTGAAGAGGCAGTCTCCGAGTCCCGCTGTGGCAGCCACACCAGTGAAGGCTGACAAGACTGTTGACATCTGTCATCACTGCAAGAAGCCTGGACATTGGAGGCGTAACTGCTGGGAATATCTTGCCCAGAAGGGTTCTGGAAATGGTATGTTCTTTATCGAAGTAAACATTTCAATTAACTCTACTTCTTGGGTATTAGATACCGGCTGTGGCTCACATCTCTGTAATGAGTTGCAGGTGATGGGAAGAAGTAGGAGGCTCAAGGAAGGTGAGACCTTCTTGAGAATGGGCAATGGAGCAAGAGTTGCTGCCAAGACCTTAAGAGATGTTTACTTATTGTTGAACAATGATTTTAAGTTATTTTTAAGAGATGTTTTGTTTGTACCTGATTTGGTAAGAAAACATTGTTTCCATTTCTATGTTGATAAAGATGGATATTCTTGTTTATTTGGCAAAGGTGTTTGCAATATTTACAAGAATGAATGTTTGATTGGTACTGGTGAACTTGAAGACGATCTCTATAACTTAAAATTGAAAGATATTCCACTAAATGTCCATTTAAAGGCAGACACCATATGAGATATGGATGGGTAAGTCTCCCAAATATTCTTGTCTTAGAATATGGGGGCCCTGCTTATGTGAAGCAGGTAGTGGGAGATAAAACTGTACTGTTGATCCATTTTATGTAACTTTGTGGGATATCCAAGAAATTAAGTTGGATATTGTTTCTATCATCCCCAAGAAACAAAGGTGTTTGGTTCTAAGAATGCAACCTTTTTGGAAAAGGAATTTCAATTGGATAGAAAAGGGGAGATGATAGAACTCGAAGAGGTTCGAGAGACACCCACAATTGTAGAACCCACACCCGAAGAGCCAAGAGAGGAGATACAAGCTCCTAGAAGATACGAGAGAGTCTCGAGACCACCTATGAGGTATGGTCTGCTTCTTGAAGAGGGCCATGATGAGCCTATCCATGGACGTGATCCAAGGACATTCAAGGAAGCGTTATCTGATGCTGATTCATCCAAATGGCTTGAAGCAATGGAATCTGAGAAGAATTTCATGCATTCGAACCAAGTGTGGGATCTTATGGATCCACCAGAGGGAACGGTTCCCATAGGGACTTGGGGCGGATGGGAAGGTATTGACCTTCAAGGAGCGATTCGTAGCAAACGGTTATACTCAAAGACAAGGAGTCGACTTTGAGGAAACCTTTTCTCCAATTGCAATGTTCAAGTCTATAAGGATATTGCTAGCCATGGCTGCATGGTATGACCATGAGATATGGCAGATGGATGTCAAGACAGTCTTTCTTAATAGGGATTTTAAGAAAGTGATTTACATGTCTCAACCTGAAAGGTTTACATCTATCGGAAGTGAGCATATGGTATGCAAACTTCAGAGATCTATTTATGGTCTAAAGCAAGCGTCTAGGAGTGGGAACCTCATATTCGATAATACAATCAAAGAGTTTGGTTTTTTCTAAGAATCCTGAGGAACCCTGTGTATAAGAAGGTCAGTGGGAGTGTGGTGACATTCCTTGTGCTTTATGTTGATGACATTCTACTCATTGGGAATGATGTAGGAATGTTGCAATCAACTAAGATATGGTTAGCGAGTAAGTTCTCGATGCAGGACTTGGGTGAAGCATCTTTTGTATTGGGAATACAGATCTATAGAGATAGTTCAAGAAGATTGCTTGGTCTCACCCAGTCCACATACATGATACCATCGTGAAGCGGTTCTCGATGGATGAGTCCTAGAGAGGACATCTACCAATGTGTCATGGCGTGTCCCTATCCATGTCTATGTCTCCCAAGACTGATGCAGAGATAGCGGCGATGACGAGCATTCCTTATGCATCTGCGATTGGTAGCATCATGTATGGGATGATATCTACACGTCCTGACGTGGTTTTAGCACTAAGTGTAGTGTATAGATATCAATCGAACCCTGGTCTTCCACACTTGAAAACTGTGAAAGACATCCTCAAGTAATTGAGAAGGACCAGTAAGTTGTTATTGGTCTATGGGGTGGAGAACTGAAATTGGAAGGCTATACCGACTCTAGCTTCCAAAGCGATATCGATGACTCAAAGTCAACCTCTAGGTTCGTATTCATGCTCATTGGTGCTGCTGTCTCTTGGAAGAGTTCCAAGCGAGACAGTACTGCGGATTCCACCACTGAGGCCGAATACATTGTTGCATCGGATGCAGCAAAGGAGGCTGTTTGGATAAGGAATTTCGTCCAAGCGTTGGACGTCATTCCTAATGGAGTTGCTCCTATCCCGGTGTTTTGTGAAACACGGGAGCCATAGCTCAGGCAAAGGAGCCAAGGTCTCATCAGAAATCCAAACAAGTATTGAGAAAGTACCACATCCTCGGAGAGATTGTGGAAAGAGAAGTGTCTATCGACTAAGTCGGCTCCGCAGATAATGTTGCTGATCCACTAGCTAAGCCTTTACCTGAACCATTATTCGAGATGCATCGCGAATCAATTGGTTTGAAGTATATGGGTAGTTGGCTCTAGTGCAAGTGGGAGATTGTTAGAGTAGGTGCACGTCGAGCCAAGTGTTGGCCGAGTGTTCACAATGAAACTCTATGTATAAGCAATCTTTATTTTAATAATATTTGAAATTATTGTTTTGGCACATCTTTATCTGTATACCCATGCTAGTTGCATAGATAAAGCCCTTGAATATACAAATAGTAGAAAGAATATGAGATGCTCATATGATGAGTATCATGAAACTCATATTTGGAATACTGTATATTCTAAACGGTTCCTAGTCGATTCAGCCGCCGCTAAGAAGGATATAGGCCGCTCGAGCTTGAGACTAGTATCTGCGATGTGAGTACCATGTTTCATTGGTAGGGGACATTGTGATGTCCGAGCATGCAGATAGGTGCTCCTGGTAGAGTGCACTGAACAACCCTCCATTAAAGGACTTTCCAAGTGGTTCTCACTTATCGAGTGGAAAAGTCCTAGTTTATGGTTGTACACCATTAGTCCTTATGACCCGGGACAACATTGAGACTCTATGTGCTAGAATTACACTTTGACTTGTTTACCGACTCTCATGGGGTCATCAGGTGGCAAGGTTGGGTGTTCTGTCGAAACATATAGGAGTCGATGCATTGTAGTCGGGGATTCACCGCTTACCTACGGGTATGGATATCCTATGTGTTTTTCATGTATATGTAGTTTGAAATCTCTGATCAGAGTATGGTGGTAATTATGAAAGGGGTTTCATAGATTACACCATCGATGCAACTACGACATGACACATAGTATCGATTCATTGACAACTCTCGATATACCAATGGTTGTCGAATCGGTCGGGATATATGAGTTGAAGGGACCGTACTGTACGCTAACCATAATTGAATGGTTCTTGCAGGCACTATCATTTGATACCTAGGGAATCATGTAAGCGATGCTGCTAGGCGTTTAACATGATTGGTTGGGTACTATCAGACTTGAGTTCTGACGTTCTTATTATCAAGGAGTTGATAAATAAGAATGGAGCAATTGGGGTATGCTCATATAAGGACATGTTTAGTCCGAATCACATGGAGATGTGAACCCACGGCTAGTTGTATCAGTGAACCATTGAGGGCCACACAAGTACTAGCTTTCTAGATCCCGTTGAGAAGTAAAATAGTTCAATGTGTTGAACGGCTTATAAATGAGTTTATAAGCGTAAGAAAAAATAGAAGTATGACTTCTATGAGAGAAATGTAATTTTAATTTATGAATGTGTTCTTAAATTAAAAGTTGGCCAAATAAATAATGTATTTGAAAATTGTGATTTTCATAAACATTATTATGGACTAAATTAAATTAATTCAAGTGTTGAATTAATTAATCACTAGTGGACCTAGTGGAGTCCAAATAATTAAATTAATTCAAGGGTTGAATTGATTAAATAATATTGAGTCTTGTAGAGCTCAATTTAAATAAATTATTTAAACTAGTGGACTTGAGTAAATTCAAGTAATGTTTAATTAGTCTCAAATATGTTTGAGATAATTAAATTAAGTCCATGGATTTTTAATTGTTAAAAAACAAATAAGATTTGCATGCATGGGAGGTGAAAGGTTGGGAGACAACTTTTTGTATAACCAAGGCTTGGCATGCAACTTTTTTACTTTAACTTTTCCCACAACCAAAAAAATGTCTCTCCTTCTCTCCTTGCATGAATAGTTGCCGAAAATACTATTCATTCTCTCCGTTTTTGTTCTTCAATGGTTGGAGAAAACACTCACTTCTCAAAGAAAAATCCTCATATTTTTCTAGTGCAAAATATGAGGGGATCTACCTAGTTGGTGGTGGGCTTTATTTTAGAGCAAGGAGTGCTCTTTGGAATCTTGTAGAAGTTCTTGCCATACAAGAGCTAAGGTGTTTACACCTTAGTTGGAGCCATTCATCAATCCTTGTGATTGATAGGTATATCTCTCAAACACTCTATGTATGAGACATGTGTTTGTTCTTGTATTTGTTACACAAATATATCAAGGTGGCCGAAATTTCTTGATGAAAATAAAATTTTTAAACTTCCGTTGCGCTTCCGGTCACCGTAACCGATCCCCTTTCATATTCATCTAGTTGCGGGACAAAATCCGACAGCCAATTGCTGGCTCTGAATAACCAGCTCAGCAATAGGAGTATCCGCCTGCTCTCGATCCGAAGGCCGTAGGAAGAATGATGCAATTGATCCGGGACCGCATTCGTGGTCTGGAAGATAGGAAGAGGGCCCTACTCAACAAAGAGAAAGAGCTCATTGTGCGGGCTGCCACCCTCGGTGACCGGGGAGACTATAAGAGTCCGTCGACCAGTTTTAATGCATGGCTAAGTTAAGTTAAGTGTCTTTGTTTGGTTTTATTTTTTATGTTTGCATGTATGGTATGGGAAAACCCTGCGTGCAAAATGTTGACTACTTAATGCTATACGAATAGTTGAATATAGAAAGACGAATTCGTAAAAATGTGGTGAAAATTTATGTGAAAGTTGAAATAAGGTGTAAGCTAAGTGTACTACTGAAGATGTGCGCCTTTCCAGCTCTAAAGCTTCCTTCTTCCTTGAGAGCTGGGTAACCTAAATTCCAGTCGCAAATGAAGAGGAGCTCAAAGTATTCGTTCCCTGTCGATTATATAATTAAGATATAGCAGTCAACCATCAAGAAATCAAAAACTATTTAACCGGAGATAGAGAATGTAGACTCGATCCTTGATTCACCATCCCCAAAAAGCATCTTGCTCTTCCTAATTCAGTTGCTCCTCGTTTATATCTGAAATTTGTAAGAGGTGAGTGTTTTGGGAAACACTCAGCAAGTGGGGGGTCGATCGATTTCCAATGATACATATAGAACTTATTATTTAAAACATTTCTTTAACACACTTTCAAAACTTATTACTTTTAACTCATCATAGTAGAAGCGATTCGAACAAAAGACAATTTTTCAGATGATTCGAAATAGTTTAGAAGCAAATCAGATAATTTCAGACAGCACAGACACAACACTGTTACTCATCTCATTTCCATGGTCAAATTGTTCCCAATATGTTAGTCCTCTAAGGGGTGAGGCCAGAACACGGTTTTATACCCACCGATGAGGGCCACACAGAACATGGTTTTATACTCACCAATGGGGTCCAGACAGAACATGATTTTATACCCACCAATGGGGGCCAGACAGAATTACAATTCTCGTCCCATTTCAAATCAAGTTGTAACAGTGCAACACAGAATTCAGATTTACCAGACAAAACTTATCAGAGTTTTATATATCAGAATTTCAGACGGATTCAGCGGAATAAAAGAATTTCTAAGGACATAAGAAAACATATAATCGATCGAAATTTTAAACAGAACAGACTGACTTTTTCCGAAAAAGGGGACACACATACAAGCATGTCATATTATTTATATGCAATGTTTAAAAATACAAACAAACATATATATCAAAAACCCACTTACGGAAATTCAAGGTGTAGTTCGAAAGTAGCCGAGCTTGGACGTATGAATCTTGATCAGATGATGACCGAATTTTGGCAGCACTTTGCCTAGATTTATTACTTCAATCCAGCAGCACTTTGACGTATCTTCTAAGCACTCGGACTGCACGAAGCTTCCTTCCTGGCCTTGTCCGAAATTTAGAGGATTTGTGGAGAGTGAGGACTGGATTTTTGAGGTTCTTTTTGGGGTGTTTTTCATTCAGCCATGGTGTAGTATTTATAAGAAAAAAAAAATGGCTTTTCCCTTGCCATTTGGACGTCCACCTTGGTGCACAAGTAAGGGAATAAATGTAGTCAAATCCATCCCAAGCATCAAAGGTCACCATGATCAACTCAAGGGTTATTTCTTACATAATAAATGTGTCGTAGTCTTTTAGCTCATTTCCTTGGTTAACTCAATGATCATCTCTTGCACAATAAGTTTGTCCAAACCTTTAGCTCCTTTAACTCCTCTTCTTGGTTAACTCAAAGGTCATTTCTTGCACATTAAATTTGTCCAATCCTTTAGCGCTTCTTCTAGCTCCATTTTGGTTCTTTTAGGACAAGAAAGGATGAGCTTCTTTGAGCTAGAATATTGAATTCATGAGCTAGGGATTTCCTCCGCGAAAATCAATGAGCTTCCTTGAGCTGGGGGTTTTAGCCTATGAGCTGAGGGTTAAGCCCATGAGTTAGGGGTTTCCTCCCTGACAATCAATGAGCTTTCTTGAGTTGTGGGTTTTAGCTTTTGAGCTAAGGGTTTCTTTTCCAAGTGACGTACTCTCAATTCTCAAGGTTTTGCATTGTCTCGGCTTCTTTTTGTGCTACTTTCCGAGTTTTTTGAGGTGCATTGCTTTGAAAAATCCGGGTTCTCACATCCCACCCTCCTTATTGGAAGTTTCGTCCTCGAAACTTGAGTTAGCTAAATCTTTAAAGAGGTGAGGATGCCGAGTGCGCATACGTTCTTCAAATTACATATGACTTGACCATTGTATCTTGACATATGGAATTGTTCGGTGTAACGCCCCAGATTCGACGACTGTCCTCACTGTACCAAAAAGAGTCTTTCCAGCGTGCTTATGTCCTCACTCACACGCAACTTAGGAAACTTCGCAGGAGGTCACCCATCCCAGAATTGTCCTAAATCAAGCACGCTTAACTTTGGAGTTCTTATGTGATGAGCTACCGAAAAGAAGATGCATCTTCGTGGTATGAGTAGTAAATATCAAATCTTTTAAGCCCTCTTCAACTGTACAGTCCATTACATTGAACATTCTCGGAATCCCTCTCCTTCCAGTGTAAGATCGGTTCATTCATGTTCCCTCCACCTAGAAGCCTGCCAGGAGCCGCTCATTGTCCGTGCAACCTCATGGCACCAGCGATCACCCCCCGCCCTTTTCGGCCCCGGGCCTCACATGCCCACCAGCTTCCGCTTGTTTCGTCCCCGAACCCACACCGTACTAGGAGAGGTCGGCTCTGATACAAAAAGTAACGCCCAAGATTCGACGAATGTCCTCACTGTACCAAGAAGAGTCTTTCCAGCGTGCTTATGTCCTCACTCTCACGCACCCTAGGAAACTTCCCAGGAGGTCACCCATCTCAGAATTGCCCCAAGTCAAGCACGCTTAACTTTGGAGTTCTTATGTGATGAGCTACCGAAAAGAAGATGCATCTTCGTGGTATTAGTAATACATATCAAATCTTTTAAGCCATCTTCAACTGTACAGTCCAATACATTGAACAGTCTCGGAATCCTTCTCCTTCCGGTGTAAGATCGGTTCATTCATTTCCCTCCGCCTAGAAGCCTGCTAGGAGCCGCTCATTGTCCGTGCAACCTCATGGCACCGGCGATCACCCCCCGCCCTCATCGGCCCCGGGCCTCACATTCGGCATCGCAGCACTTGGTATTTGATGTCCATTACTCGAATAGGGACTTCTTCATATTTCATTTCCTCATTCATATTTCCTTTGATTAGTAGCGGTTCAACTTCAAGAATGCTACTTGGATATGAAACGTACTTTCTTAGCTATGAGAAGTGGAAGACGTTGTCAATCCTTGACATGCCTGGTGGTAAAGCCAGCCGATAAGCTAGGGTTCCCACTTTTTCGAGTATTTCGAAGGGTCCGACATACCTTGGAGTTAGCTTTCTAGATTTGTTGCATCGAACCACTCCTTTCATAAGGGAAACTTTAACATAAGCTTTCTCACCGATTTGAAACTCCAACGTTCTTCGCTTTAAATCAGACCAGCTCTTTTGTCGATATTTAGCTGCCTTGAGTTTTTTTTATTTTTCTTTATAACGGCTACTTTATCAACAGTTAGTCGAGCAATCAGGTACCCTGATAGCTTTCTCTTTGATTTCAATAGTTTCACGATAGTTATTGTTATCGGCAGATTCAATCAAAAGGGGGTGTTTACTTTAATTTCTTCCGAAGTCTGTGACACATGCCCTAAGAATATCTTCAAAGGCCTGTATTTTTATTCTCAGTTTCTCCATCACTTTGGGATTGACTATCCATGCTGAGAGTGATCTTGGTACTCATCGCTTCTTGAAAACATTTTCCAAAATCGGAAAGAACTTTGGGTCTCTATTGGATTAAATTGCTTGCTGTAACACTATGTAGTCCTTTTGGCTTAGCGCATCAGCTATCTTGTCAGCCTTAGGTCAAAATATTTCAATAGTTCGATCCACCGTCTTTGCCTCATGTTTAATTCCTTTTGTGTGAACGGTATTTGATGCTTTGATAATCTGTAAATATCTCTCATTTGGTACCAAAGAATTTTGATCCTCCGGATATTTGGCACAAATACTATTGTGGCTAATTCAATGTGCTTGATAATTCTGCTCACATGGTTTTAATTTCCTCTATGTATAGGCAATTACTTGCCCCTATTGAATGAGAACACATCACAATCCTCATTTGATGCATCATTATAAATTTTTAAATTCTTGTCTTCTTCGGGAAGTACTAATACTAGTGTAGAAGCGAGTTTCTATTTCAGGATCTAAAAACTCTTCACATTCTTCACTCTAATTGAATCTAGAGTTCTTCTGAGTGAGCTTGGTGAGCGGAAGAAAAGTTTTCAAAACATTTTCTTAATAGCCAACTAAAGCCAGAAAGCTTCGAACTTCTATTCTAGTTTTTGGCCAGAAAGCTTCGAACTTCTATTCTAGTTTTTGGTCAAGTCCAGTCCATGATTGCCTCCACCTTCTTGTGACCCACTGATATGCCCATTTCAAAGATTATATGACCCAAGAATGTGATACTTTTTAGTCAAAATTCACTTTTCCTAAATTTAGTATATAGTTATTTTTCTCTGAGCATCTGTAGAGCAGGACGAAGATCTTCCTTGCGGTCTTCCTCACTTGTTAAATATTCAAGAATGTCATCAATAAATGCTACAACAAACTTGTCGAGGAATTTCTTGAACACTCTGTTCATGAGTTCTATGAATGTTGTTGGAGCATTGGTCAAAAGAAATTATCATGAACTCATAGTGTCCATGTATTTTTTTTTAATGCTGTTTTAGGAATATTTTCTACCTTGGCCTTCAATTGTGGTAGTCTGACCTTAAATAGAGCTTTGAAAAGATCTTAGCTCCTTTTAACTGATTGAAAAAAATCATCCATTCTTGAAAGATGACATTTGTTCTTGATCTTATTGAGTTCTTTGTAGAATGACACACTATCTTGTACTTTCACCATTCTTCCGTACCAATAATATTGAAACTTCCCAAGGAGGGGCACTTGGTCTGGTTTGTTTTTGTCTAACAAATCTTGGAATCGAATTTTTAGCTCCTTGAGTTCAACTGAAGCCATTCGCTAGGGTTCCTTAGATTTTAGTGTAGCACAAGCTATCAAGTTACTTTCGAATTCTACTTCACAGTCTTAGATAACTCAAAGTAACGTTTCCGGAGCTCCCGTACCACATGAATATTTTATATCTTGAGCTCAATTTCTTCTTTTGCTTCTCTAATTATTGCTAGTTAGACTTCTTTGCCATACTCCCTACCTTTCTAGGTCTGAGAAACAGAAAAGAATGATTTCCGTTCCTTATCCTTGCCATAAAATACGTTTTATTCTTGGATTGGAGTTTGGCATTCTTACCCTGACAATCCACCATTGCATGATTCTTGTCCGACCAATCAATTCTCAGAAAGACGTTGAAATTTACCATAGTACATTGAATAAAATCGACATTGAATATATGTGTATCCATACTTTTTTTTTATTCCATCTTAAAATTGTCACGATTACTATCTCAAAATTTAAAACCAATATAAAATCTTAGAACATAACTCCTTATCAGCTTATTGATTCAAGTCCCAATAATTATAACCTAGTTAAAATTTCTTTCGACTTTGTACGGAAGAAACTAATTCCTCAAACAATTTTCCCTTTACTAAATTTTTCTTTAATCAAGATTATGAGCCTAGCATGCTTTAACAAAAACAAGTTTCTTTGGGTGTTTTTCTCCTCAAATCTTCCACTTATTTTTTTTTATACTATAAGAAGAGTCAGAACTTATTATGCATGTTACACTTTCCTCGATGTCCACCAATATCCCATAACTCTCTTCATTTACCTAAGGGAATGACCTTAATTTCTTAACTTAAGTTATTGTTTCTTACCTTCAATAAATATTCCAAAATCCTACATATTTAAATTTATCGCTAGACATCCCAAATTTAAATGTCCCAAAAATCAACTTTTATATTTGAATATTCTTATCTCATATTTTCATAAATAATTTATTATCCCCGAGTCAAACATTTCATCTTAAGTCGGAAGCTTATCTTCGGTAGGTAAATTCTCAAAAATGAAAGTCAAATTAGATCAGATAGGTGTATTCCCAAAAATATAAGTCAACGTATCTCTGTACACTCCCAAAGAAATGTTACACTACTTTCTTTTCATATCATTAAACCTTAATACCAGTCCAGTCCAGCCTACTTTATCATCTTTCCATCATCACTGTTCTTTTTCCACTACATCTATAGGTGCTTCTTCTTCTTCTTCCACGTTTTCCACGACAAGGTGCATATAGTTATTTTGTTCTTGCAGTCTATCCATAGTACCATGAATCCTGACGATGTAATGTTCTTGCTTTCTATCTTTGTGTCGATGACTAGGGCGGTTAGCAGTATCCTTCTCAGTTCCATTCCTTATTATCACTCTCGGCTAAGGGAAACTAGTCGTACCATTTACATAGGGTTAGGGTGAGGTGGCTCCTGCTCAATCAAGGTGATGGGTGAGACGTTGTATATCATTTTGTAGTAGGTTCTTAATCTCTACTAGTTCTTGTTCTCTTGTTTTTCTCTAGCGAGTTGATCCTTTAGGATTGCAATCTCTCGTATTTGGTTTTCAATGGTATGTTGACGCTTGCGAAGGACGGATTGAGCACGAGCACAAAGGCATCCGTTGAGGTAAAATTTCAAAATCGAATAAAGGATAGAAAGGCACAAATAATGTTGTCGTGGGATTTTCGATACCAAGAGTTTGCAGAACGACTGAGAAATAGAATTCGAATTTCTCAAAGAATTTTGGAAAGAATGAGAGTTTGTTTCAGAATGCAATAGGCTTTTACTTCGTCAAATTTTGTCTGTCAAAATCCCAGCGGGATTATGAACCTGGCTCTGATACCACTTAAATGTCACACCCCGTGTCCGAAGCGTCGGTTACATTCGGCATTGTTTAATTACTTGGAAACAATTAAGCCTCGTATCAAAACAAACCAGTCTTTTTCATAAATAATATCGTCTTTACAATTACAATGAAACAAATTTACATCAGAGCGGAAATAAAAGGAAAATAAAATTCTTGAATCTTGATCTCGATCCTTGATTCACCATCCCCGAAAAGCATCTTTCTCTTCCTCATTCAGTTGCTCCTCGTCTATATCTGAAATTTGTACGGGTTAAGTGTTTTGGAAAACACTCAGCAAGTGGGGGGTCTATCGATTTCCAAAGATACATATAGAACTTATAATTTAAAACATTTTTTTAACACACTTTAAAAACTTATTACTTTTAACTCATCATAGAAGAAGCGATTCGAACAAAAGACAATTTTTCAGATGATTCGATATAGTTCAGAAGCAAATCAGATAATTTCAGACAGCACAGACACAACACTGTTACTCATCTCATTTCCATGGTCAAATTGTCCCCAATATGTTAGTCCTCTAAAGGGTGAGGCCAGAACACGGTTATATATACACCGATGGGGGCCAGACAGAACATGGTTTTATACCCACCAATGGGGGCCAGACAGAATTACAATTCTCGTCCCATTTCAAATCAATTTGTAACAGTGCAACACAAAATTTAGATTTACCAGACAGAACTTATCAGAGTTTCATGTATCAGAATTTCAGATGGATTCAGCGGAATCAAAGAATTTCGAAGGACAGAAGAAAACATATAATCGATCAAAATTTTAAACAGAACAGACTGACTTTTTCCGAAAAAGGGGACACACATACAAGCATGTCATATTATTTATATTAAAGGTTTGAAAATAGAGACAAACATACATATCAAAAACCCACTTACTGAAATTCAAGGTGTAGTTCGAAAGTAGCCGAGCTTGGACGTATGAATCTTGATCAGATGATGACCGAATTTTGGCAGCACTTTGCCTAGATTTATGACGTCAATCCAGCAGCACTTTGACGTATCTTCTAAGAACTCGGACTACACGAAGCTTCCTTCCTGGCCTTGGCCGAAATTTAGAGGATTTGTCGAGAGTGAGGAACGGATTTTTTAGGTGCTTTTTGTGGTGTTTTTCATTCAGCCATGGTGTAGTATTTATAAGCAAAAAAAATGGCTTTTCCCTTGCCATTTGTACGTCCACCTTGGTGCACAAGTAAGGAAATAAATGTAGTCAAATCCATCCCAAGCATGAAAGGTAACCTTGATCAACTCAAGGGTTATTTCTCACGTAATAAATGTGTCTTAGTCTTTTAGCTCATTTCCTTGGTCAACTCAATGATCATCTCTTGCACAATAAGTTTGTCCAAACCTTTAGCTCCTTTACCTCCTCTTCTTGGTTAACTCAAAGGTCATTTCTTGCACATTATATTTGTCCAATCCTTTAGCTCTTCTTCTAGCTCCATTTTGGTTCTTTTAGGACAAGAAAGGATGAGCTTCTTTCAGCTAGAATATTGAATTCATGAGCTAGGGATTTCCTCCGCGACAATCAATGAGCTTCCTTGAGCTGAGGGTTTTAGCTTATGAGCTGAGGGTTAAGTCCATGAGTTAAGGGTTTCCTCCCCGACAATCAATGAGCTTACTTGAGTTGAGGGTTTTATCTTTTGAGCTAAGGGTTTCTTTTCCAAGTGACGTACTCTCAATTTTCCAAGCTTGCATTGTCTCGGCTTCTTTTTGAGGTGCTTTGCTTCGAAAAATCCGGGTTCTCACATCCCACCCTCCTTATTGGAAGTTTCGTCCTCGAAACTTGAGTGAGCTAAATCTTTAAAGATGTGAGGATGCCGAGTGTGCATACGTTCTTTAAATTCCCAAGTTGCTTCTCGTTCCATATGATTTGACCATTGTATCTTGACATATGGAATTGTTCGGCATCTCAGCACTTGGTATTTGATGTCCATTACTTGAATATGGACTTCTTCATATTTCATTTCCTCATTCATATTTCCCTTGATTAGTAGCGGTTCAACTTCAAGAATGCTACTTGGATATGAAACATACTTCCTTAGCTATGAGAAGTGGAAGACGTTGTCAATCCTTGACATGCCTGGTGGTAAAGCCAGCCGATAAGCTAGGTTTCCCACTTTTCTGAGTATTTCAAAGGGTCTGACATACCTTGGAGTTAGCTTTCTAGATTTGTTGCATCGAACCACTCTTTCCATGAGGGAAACTTTAACATAAGCTTTCTCACCGATTTCAAACTCCAACGTTCTTCGCTTTGAATCAGACCAGCTCTTTTGTCGATATTGAGCTGCCTTGAGTATTTTTTTTCTTTTTCTTGATAACGGCTACTTTATCAACAGTTAGTTGAGCAATCAGGTACCCTGATAGCTTTCTCTCTGATTTAAATGGTTTCGCGATAGTTATTGTTATCGGCAGATTCAATCAAAAGGGGGTGTTTACTTTAATTTCCTCCGAAGTCTGTGACACATGCACTAAGAATATCTTCAAGGGCCTGTATTTTTATTCTCAGTTTGTCCATCACTTTGGGATTGACAATCCATGCTGAGAGTGATCTTGGTACTCATCGCTTCTTGAAAACATTTTCCAAAATCGGAAAGAACTTTTGGTCTCTATTGGATTAAATTGCTTGCTGTAACACTATGTAGTCCTTTTGGCTTTGCGCATCAGCTATCTTGTCAGCCTTAGGTCAAAATTTTTCAATAGTTCGATCCACCGTCTTTGCCTCATGTTTAATTCCTTTTGTGTGAACGGTATTTGATGCTTTGATAATCTGTAAATATCTCTCATTTGGTACCAAAGAATTTTGATCCTCCGGATATTTGGCACAAATACTATTGTGGCTAATTCAATGTGGTTGAATCTAGAGTTCTTCTGAGTGAGCTTGGTGAGCGGAAGAAAATTTTTCAACACATTTTCTTAATAGACAACTAATCCCAGAAAGCTTCGAACTTCTATTCTAGTTTTCGGTCAAGGCCAGTCCATGATTGCCTCCACCTTCTTGCGACCCACTGATATGCCCATTTCAAAGATTATATGACCTAAGAATTTGATACTTTTTAGTCAAAATTCACTTTTCCTAAATTTAGTATATAGTTATTGTAACGGCCCTTTACAGGCCCAGTGGGCCGTATGGGCGGTCCACTGGGCCTGTAATGGGTCGTTACAATAAAAGGCGCCTTTTATTGTAACGACCCTTTACAGGCCCAGTGGACCGCCCATACGGCCCACTGGGCCTGTAAAGGGTCGTTACAATAAAAGGCGCCTTTTATTGTAACGACCCATTACAGGCCCAGTGGACCGCCCATACGGCCCACTGCCCCGATCGTCCCAAGGCTATCCCGATCTTGGGCTCCCTCAAAGGGGCCTTTTCCCTCACGTGCTTTCCATAGGTGTCGTACGGGTTACTCATAGGATATCCCCCTCCCTACCAAGGGGTTTCTTTCGCCTCCCCAGGACTCGATCCCATGACCTATAGGATAAGTACATTGATATCAAGAGTCCTGGTACCAATTGAGTTACCAACTAAAATGTCACACCCTTACTCTATACTTAGCATAATTACCATAATCAAAATAGGGTTTGACTGATATAACTGTAGTATGAAGCAAATCAAACAAGGGGCATCACTTTGACGGTTTATAAAAATTTTTGGCATGATGTCCCTACATTCTTGTAAAAACCAAAACTCAACTCAAGCATCAACATCACACATATATAATCGTATTCTTACATACAAACATATTCTGTATCATCATACACCTAGACATAAACATTGTAAAACTTGTTTCAAACCCTGACATATTTTCGTACAATACATATGCGGAAGCTATACAATAAGAAGTCCCGGTTCTTGTGGAGGTAAGGCACGTCACAAGCATCCATTGGCGAACCGGCATCCTATGCATCTTCACTACCTGAACCTGTAATACATGAGCTACGTGAGTTTATAAAACTCAATAAGTTGGCACTTGTATGTATCAATATGCATCGAAGGAACATACGTATCAAGTCGTGACAACAATGAATCTTTAAACCATGTCATATCATAGCATATATTCATGTTCATTTTTGTACTTGAGCCTCATTAGTTGACCTGTACTACCGTGCTTGATTTATTATATAGCTACTACTGTGTTGGACGTCAGGGAGCAACCTTTGGCAACCCCACGCCCCATGAACATATATTGGCCAATAGGTTTGGTGGACTTAAAACCACCCATGATGTCAACAAGCTCTATATCATGTAAAAATCAGTCCTTTTCTTTTCATGTTCATAACATAGCACCCCTCTTCAATATTCATGAGTTCCTTACATATTTAATACAAAACAATGGAATATGGTGCTATGTTTCATCAATAAACATACTAACAATGTACATATAGCAATAATCAATGGGAAGTATTTGGAATCATAATATTACTCATGTATTACTTCAAGAACATGACAACTTACTGTCCAAGCTTAAGAACACTGGTTTGAGACGATGTTTCTCGCTCCGATACTGTCAAATATACCAGTAATTCAGTCACTATTGTATAAACTAGATGAAAATCATTCCTCTACATGTAGAACAACTAAAAGAGAAGAAAACTTACACCTCTATGATGTTCTTGTGATGGGGAACAAAGTTCTAACTTCAAATCTTTGAAAGGAATGAAGAAGAAAGCTTTGGAGGAAG
Organism: Primulina huaijiensis; assembly: GCF_012295235.1. Lineage (NCBI taxonomy): Eukaryota > Viridiplantae > Streptophyta > Magnoliopsida > Lamiales > Gesneriaceae > Primulina > Primulina huaijiensis. Next base: position 14,538,121 of record NC_133309.1, on the reverse strand, counting down.
ATTTCTATAGATTTCTCTCGAGTTTGTTGCTGGTATAGAAGTGGAGAGCTGATAAAATGGCTTAGAAAGTCAAAACTTATCATCTTATATGCAAGGCGGCGCTCGGGCGGTCATAAATTACCGCTCGAGTGCGGAACTTTCTGTCCGTAACCAAAAATGCAGAACAAGTGGCGCTCGGGCGGTCATTTATTACCGCTCGGGCGCCGCTCTGCGCACAGTCACCTCAAAGATCGCTCCAAAAACGGCTCTTCTGTTCATAATCGGAAAAAGTGGTAAACATAAAAGTTGTAGCCCTATGTCGTGGCTTGAATCTCCAATTGGTTTCAGGTCATTTGGAGGTCTGAGTAAAAGGTTATACGCATTCTCCTAACATGTGTCAGTGAGGGAAAGACGGTATACACGACACACTTTGGGGCACTTTTGGCTTGTCTTCCACAATGATTTGGACAAAACCCAAAACATGAAAGTTGTTGCATTATATCTTAGCTTTCTAATGGTTATAGCCTCACTCAATTTGGATCCATATTCAATTCATTATGCTAAAACTCGTAAAAACTACCACAATTTCATCTCATTTCCTATCAACTTCATAACACTACTTCTACCTACACATCTTACTATAACTATTTAGACATATTTTCATTCTCAATACACCATGAACAATATAAAAGTCATGTTCAATCTCAATATTGATACCTCAATCAATATGTAAAACATAATGAGCTAAATAACTATCTATAATGACATAAACGTATTACTAATCATTTGTACGAGTAACCGGGCATAACAATTCTCCCCTCCTTCAAAGAATTTCATCCTCGAAATTTGACATACCATGTAGTTCAGGATATCTCTGTTGGATCTCGTCTTCTAGCACCCAAGTTGCTTCTTCAATTGTATGATTACGCCATAACAGTTTCACTAAGGGTATTTCCTTGCCTCGTAACACTTTTGATTTCCTATCGAGGATTTGTATCGGTCGTTCTTCATATGAGAGATTCGATGCAAGCTCCAACGGTTCATAATGAAGAACATGAGAAGGATTAGCTAAATACTTTCGTAGCATGGAAACGTGAAAAACATTATGAACGTTTGACAAGTTTGGTGGTAAAGCAACTCGGTAGACTCTGTCTCCTATTCTTTCCAAGATTTCAAATGGACCAATATATCTTGGACTCAATTTTCCTTTCTTACCAAAACGTAATATGCCCTTCAATGGTGATATCTTTACAAATACATGGTCACCAACCTGAAATTCCAATCGTCGACGTCGCACATCAGCATAGCTTTTCTGTCGACTCTGGGCAGCGTGCATTCTTTCTCTGATCTTGGTCACCAATTTAGCTTAGCTCAATTGGTACCAAACTTGTGCTGAGTATCTATATATATCCATGTGATCTCAGGTTCGAGTCTGGGAAGGCACAAGCTCCAATACATGGGCTGGAGAGTTCTATGAGTAACCCGTACGACGCCTATGGAAAGCCCGTGAGGGAAAAGGCCCCTTCGAGGGAGCCCAAGATCGGGATAGCCTTGGGTCGATCGGGGCAGTGGGCCGTATGGGCGGTCCACTGGGCCTGTAATGGGTCGTTACATGTTGAGAGCGTGTGCTTTGGATTTTCATGGAAATTGGAGTGAGCAGTTACTGTTGATAGAGTTTGGTTATAATAACAGCTACCACAAAAGCATTCAGATGGCTCCGTATGAGGCTCTGTATGGCCGAAAGTGTAGGTCGCCTCTATACTGGGATGAAGTCGGAGAAAAGGCTGTTACTAGACCAGAGCTCATTCAAATAACCGTTGACAAAGTAGCCATAATGAAGGAAAGACTCAAGACAGCCCAATATAGACAAAAGAGCTGGGCAGATTTGAAGAGAAGACCGTTGGAATTGGATATCGGTGAAAAGGCTTATGTCAAGGTCTCTCCCATGAAAGGAGTAGTTCGGTTCAGTAAATCCGGAAAGTTAAACCCGAGATATGTGGGACCGTTCGAAATATTTGAAAACGTGGGAACCTTAGCCTACCGTCTTGCTTTGCCGCCTGATATGTCCAGGATTCACAATGTTTTCCTCATCTCACAGCTGAGGAAATATTTTCCTGATCCGAATCATGTACTCAAGGTTACACCACTGATGATTGAAGGAACACTCAACGAAGAACTTAAATACGAAGAAGTCCCTACCCGAATAGTGGACTCAAAAGACCAAGTGTTGAGAAACCGGACAATACCTTATGTCAAGGTACAATGGTCAAATCACACTGAAAGGGAGGCAACTTGGGAACTCGAGGAGAAAATGCGATCACAATACCCTCATCTATTCGAAAGATTAAACTAATACAAGTTTCGAGGACGAAACTTTCAATAAAGAGAGAGGGATGTGAGAACCCGAGATCTTACGATCCAAGGCGAATCAAGTAAGTAATACGAACTTGAAGTTTAACTCAAACTAATGTGGGGACCCGGGCTCTAACTCGATTATCTTTGGGCTTAATTGGATCTTTGCTAGAAAAAGTGGGTCAAAATTTTGCTTTTAACATTTATTCAATTGTATATGAACAAGTCCAAGACATCATATAAAAAAATACTGTCATCTTATTCAGCTGCAAAAAACATTCCCATGTTCAACTACAATTAACATAATAGTGTTTAGAAATTCAGTACATGTCTAGTAAAAACAACTAGTGATCTTCTACGCCCGTGATCTCCACGCTATCTCGATCTCTCATCCTCTGCGTGACCCTGATCCTGCCCCACCTGTTGTTATGCACACATACAGACACAACAACAGTCGGAAACTCCGGTGAGAACAAATCCCAGTATAAAACATGTGTACATGCATGTCATGCAATTAAATACAGAATCATAACACATAAATCAGAAATTATGACACAATAGTGACTACAGATAAAACTCTTCGACTCTTATTCTTTGACTCACTCAATTCTAAGTCTAGGGATCCCGGTGTGAATAAGACGTAACAAGTCTCCCACCTACTCTCCCAATCGTGGTGGCGGTACGTCTTACTCCTAGACTTCGGTCCTGTCTGTATCAAGTATCTACAATCGGAGGAAATCTGCTCCGATGCGTCGATATCACCGAACGTCTAGTTTGGCAAGTCTGCCAATGACTCTCCTATCTTAAATGCTTGAATATAAATCTATAAACAAAGCATCAACATATAAAAAGGTAATAATCTAGTATGTGATTTTGGGAAACTCAAATCAGATCTAATTCGAGTTATGTCTTCCCGAATCAACATGAATTATACCTTTCGTTGCACAGTCTTTGTCGTAGTCGAAGTCGAAGTCTCGTATTCTTGATATCGAATCTGTCAAACCCAATAATCTGAAATATCATATATACAATGCACCATATCAATCTCTAACTTCAAGCAATACTAGTACGGTTCAATATCAAATCTCGGTACATTTTGACGGCATAACGACGTAATCTCACGATACCGGTCAATCCAACATTAATAATCTATAACCAACAACTCATAATTCTCATCATAGTAACATCTACTATACTGAAATCTGCATATACCCAAGTCAATACATGCTGGAACATAAAAAGATCGCATATCATATCCGTTCTTCAATCCGATTGCGAGTATGAGTTCATAATAATCATAAAAACATATCATAGAATCAAATCTGATTTCTCCCCAACATCCTATTGCCAAATCAAATAAGAATATAACAAAACTTACATCCTTTTGAAGCTTATGGCATGACGAGCATGAATCTATATTCGGATCGAAATTTGGATAGCTAACTCTTGCACAAGCTCAATTCTAAGCTAGGATGAAACTTTGAAGACATTCTGCTTTTCTCTCGGTTCTTTGCTGCTGAAGAAGGAAGGAAATGAAGACAATACACCTTATATATGCATGGCAAGGACACTTGGCTTATTTTTCATTCTGCACGTCGCACCGCGGGTGCGGTAGCTCTTCACCGCGGGTGCGCTCAGGCTACGGCATTCCATCCAAAATTCTGGACTCGACGACCGCGGGTGCGCTCACTTCTGACCGCGGGTGCGGTGACCCTACTGTATTTCTTCACGTTTCATGAGTTACAACTGCGGGTGCGGTATGTCTTGGACCGCGGGTGCCGTCTCTCTTTTAGTCAAAACTCTACTTTCTGCCCTTGCACCGCGGGTGCGGTGGAAACTGGGGCGCGGGTGCGGTCTGGCTTCTGTAATTTTTTACCATTTCAAAGGCAAGACCAGCGCAGGTGCACTCTCTCCTGGACCGCAGGTGCACTGTCTTGGCTGTTTCACCACCATCGTTTGCAATCCAATTCAAATCGGAACATCTTTTCTGCTGTCGTCAATATTTGCATCAATTCATGCATTCTCATATCTTCGAGTATCATGTCAATGAATACGAATAAATCTCAAGCCTTACATTTCTCCCCATCTAAGAAATGATTTCGTCCTCGAAATACCAGGCAATTAATCAAAGCATACATATAAGAGAAGCAATATAATCAAAACCAAAGGAAGACTCACATCATGGAAATAGATCGGGATATCTCTGTCTCATCTCGGACTCTGTCTCCCAAGTCGCTTCTTCAATGCCATGACAACCCCACTGAACTTTCACTAATGGAATAGTCTTCGTTCTGAGCTGTTTCTCTTTCCGATCAAGAATCTGAATCGGCTCCTCAATGTAACTCAAAGTCTGATCTAATTCGGCTTCTTCAGGCTGAAGGACATGAGAACTATCTGGCATATATCTACGCAACATCGATATATGGAAGACGTCATGTATCCCTGATAGAGAAGGAGGAAGAGCAAGTCTATACGCACGATCTCCAATCTTTTCAAGAATTTCGTACGGACCGACGTATCGAGGAGATAATTTCCCACGTTTGCCAAATCTGACAACGCCTCTGAAAGGAGAAATCTTCAAGAATACTCTGTCTCCATGCTCAAACACTAACGGTCTACGTCTGATGTTCGCGTATTTTGCCTGTCTATCTTGTGCCGTCTTCATTCGCTTCTGAATTATCTTTACTTTCTCAGTCATCTCACGAATCATATCAGGCCCAAATTCTGGTACCTCTAAGATGTCATCCCAGTACAACGGAGATCTGCACTTCTTTCCCTATAACGCTTCGAATGGTGCCATTTCGATGCTAGTCTGGTTGCTGTTGTTGTACGAGAATTCACAAAGAGCTAGTGAATCTTGCCAACTAGTACCAAAATCTAGTACTACAGCTCTCAGCATATCTTCTAAAGTCTGGATAGTCCGCTCTGACTGTCCGTCTGTCTGGGGATGGTAAGCAGTACTCAAGTGTAAAGTCGTACCTAGAGCCTGCTGTAGACTGTGCCAAAAGTGTGAAGTGAATCGTGGATCACGATCTGATACGATCGAATTCGGCACACCATGCAATCTGACTATCTCTCTAACATATATCTCAGCCATCTGATCATATCTGTACGTCATCTTGTACGAAATGAAGCATGCGGATGTGGTCAATCTATCTATCACAACCCAAATCGCATCACAGCCTCGGGATGATCGTGGTAGCTTCGTGACGAAATCCATGGAAATGTGATCCCATTTCCATTCAGGAATAGCTAAACTCTGAAGTAACCCTCCGAGCTTCTTTCTCTCGGCCTTCACCTGTTGGCAATTCAAGCACTTAGACACAAACTCTGCAATATCTGTCTTCATCTGTTTCCACCAGAATTGTGTCTTCAGATCATTGTACATCTTCCTGCCACCAGGATGAATACTGAACCGACTACAGTGTGCTTCTGACAGTATCTGTTGTTTCAACTCTGAAACCTCTGGCACTACAAGACGGTTATTCACATACAACACATGATCACGTACCTGATACTCAGAAATATGTCCTGATCTGACCATATCAATCGACTTCTGAACATTCTGATCGGTTCTTTGTGCCTCTTTGATGCGAGCAATCAAATCTGGTTCACACTGAATAGTGGCAAGTCGCAACGGCCTACTATCTGTATCAAATTCTAATCCAGACAAACAGCAATCTTCAACTAAATTCGAAACACCTATCGTCGATAAGGATAGGGAACATACCTTTCGACTCAAGGCATCCGCTGCTGCATTTGACTTCCCTGGATAATACTTGATCTCGCAATCAAAGTCTTTCAGCAGATCAAGCCAACGTCGCTGTCTCATATTCAACTCTGACTGAGAAAACAGATACTTCAGGCTTTTGTGATCAGAGTAGATCTCAAATTTCTCGCCATACAGATAGTGTCGCCATATCTTCAGTGCAAGCACGATAGCCGCCAATTCAAGATCATGAATTGGGTATCGAGTCTCGTGTGGCTTCAACTGTCTCGAAGCATAGGCAATAACATGCTGTCGTTGCATAAGAACACATCCTAACCCTCTCTGTGATGCATCACAATATACAACGAAATCATCTGTACCTGAAGGTATTGTCAACACTGGAGCACTGGTTAGTCGTCTCTTCAACTCTAAGAAGCTAGACTCACAATCTTCAGACCACACAAATGGAGTATTCTTCTGTGTCAACTGGGTAATTGGTTTCGCAATACTAGAGAAATCTTTAATAAATCGTCGATATTATCCTGCTAAACCCATGAAACTGCGTATCTCTGGCACAGAAGTCGGTCTCGGCCAACTGATCACAGCTTCAACTTTACTCGGATCAACAGAAATACCGTCTCCAGATATGATATGACCCAAGAAGACAACATGCCTCAGCCAAAACTCACACTTGACAGTTTAGCATACAGTTGCTCAGTTCTTAACGTCTGCAACACAATTCTCAAATGCTCTGCATGATCAGTCTCATTTCTTGAGTAGACCAAAATATCATCTATAAAAACAATCACAAACTCATCCAGATACCTCTGAAAGACACGGTTCATTAGACTCATAAACACCGCTGGCGCATTCGTTAAACCAAAAGACATGACAATAAACTCATAATGTCCATACCTGGTTCGGAATGCTGTCTTCGGTATATCAACATCTCTAACTCTCAGCTGGTGATATCCAGATCTCAGATCGATCTTGGAATAGACAGAGGATACCTGCAACTGATCAAACAAATCGTCGATACGAGGCAATGGGTACTTGTTCTTTATTGTTGCCTTGTTCAGTTGCCGGTAATCGATACACAATCTCATCGAACCGTCTTTCTTTCGTACGAATAGCACTGGTGCGCCCCAAGGAGATACACTCGGTCTGATATATCCCTTGGCCAGCAAATCTTCAAGCTGTTCTTTCAATTCTTTCAACTCTATCGGTGCCATTCTATAAGGAGCTCGAGAAATAGGAACCGTACCTGGTACTAGGTCGATGCTAAAATCTACCTCTCTGACTGGAGGCAATCCCGGAATCTCATCGGGGAACACATCTGCAAACTCGC
>NC_133309.1:14528761-14530623 GCF_012295235.1 Primulina huaijiensis | reverse complement strand
TCGGGAAACACATCTGCAAACTCGCGAACCACTGGCACATCTGTCAAGGCAGGACTCGATTTCAGTAAATCTACTGAATAGACCAGGAACCCTTCTGCTCCTTTCTGGAGTAATCGAGTCATAGACAATACTGAGATCAAAGGAATCCTAGCTCTAGACCCTTTGCCGTAGAACTTCCACTCTTCAGCCACCTCTGGTCTGAATCTAACAATCTTGTGGAAACAGTCTACTGTCGCTCTGTACTTGGTTAGCATATCGATACCAATAATGCAATCAAAATCAGATAACCCAAGTACAATACAGTCTAAATCTATCTCATGCCCATCATACTGTAGTAAACATGATATAACAGATGTCACTGATATCAACCATGTCCCCAAAGGAGAAGAGATAGACACTACAGTAGACAACGACTCAATAGGCAATGCATGTGTCAATGCAAAACGCTCAGATAAAAATGTATGTGATGCACCTGTCTCTATCAGCACATAAGCAGGATAACTGCAAAGCGAACAATTACCTGCTATCACGTCATCAGGAGCATCCTGAGCCTGCTCTTCTGTCAGTGCAAACACTCGAGCCTGCTGTCTAGGAGGTTGGCTCACTGACTGGCTACCTCTGGCTCTGGGCTGTGTAGATGCAGGGGCTGGCTGGAATGAATGAACAGATGAAGCTTGCCTCTCAGGCTGAGCTACAGAGCTAGATGCTCCTACACTCTGAGGCTGCTGTGTACCTCTCTGTGGACAGACCCTGGCGAAGTGGCCCTGCTGTCTGCAAATGTTGCAGACACCCATCACGCCCTGACACTATTCGGTGGCATGTCTACCTCCACAGGAACAACAATAAACCCCTGTATACTCTGATCTCTGACCCGACCCTGTCTGTCTCGGCCCACTGGAGCTCGACGAACTGCTCCCTGATTTCTTGAACTGCTTCCCTTTCACTTTCAAACTGTCTTTCCTCCCGCTGCTGCTACCACCACTCTCGAATCTGGGAGGTGGTTGCTGATACTGACCCAAGCGCTGGGGTGGTCTAGGAGTCGGAGTGGTATAAGAAGTGCTTCGTTGCCTAATCAACCCGGCTTCTGCTCCCTTCGCCCTGTTCAAGGCATCAGAAAAATTGTTGGGTCGTCCCGTGTTCACCAAGGTGAATATCTCAGGATTCCGGCCATTGATAAACTGATCCGCAACGGCCTCGTCGTTCCCAGCAATGTGGGGAGCAAATCGGAGCAAGGTGGAGAACTTAGCGACATATTCTTCGATGTTCAGCTGTCCTTGTCTCAGGTTGGCAAATTCAGCACCTTTGTCCTTTCGATAGGAGACGGGAAAGAATCGCTGATAGAACTCTGTTTTGAACACCTTCCAAGTGACCTCTGTACCACGATGCTCCAAGGCCCTCTTTGTGGTAAGCCACCAATTCTTGGCAACTTCTTGCAGTTGATGCCCAATCAGTTTAACTCGTCGTTCATCGGTGTAGTCAAGCGAATCAAATAACATCTCGATGTCTTCTAACCAGCTTTCACACTCAACTGAATTCTCTGTGCCCTTCAGTGTAGGTGGTCGGAACGACTGAAACCGCTTTAACAAGGTCTCCATCGGTGTAGCGGTCACATCCATCGGATCATTGGAAGTACTGCCCTGTTCTGGTGCCCGACCTGCTACTGGTTTCGGTACTCGTCGAGGAGGCATATCTGAGTATCAAACGGATTAGTACACAATCTATATAATCTGTCTCAGTCCTCCTCTGATCATATACCTTTGATCCAGAATCGGTTCTGATTCAGTCTTTACAATTACATGCTGTAATCAACTCAGATGACAAGACAACATGTAATAGGAAAAGCAATAAATCATGACGTGTGC
>NC_133309.1:14448048-14528661 GCF_012295235.1 Primulina huaijiensis | reverse complement strand
ATTTGACGTACCAAGAGATTCCGGTCCAGATTCTGGATCGCAAAGGNAACAATGCCGATCTCTTTGTTCCTCAACACTTTACCTTTGCGATCCAGAATCTGGACCGGAATCTCTTGGTACGTCAAATTCGGCGTCAAAACCAATGGCTTGTGGCGAAGAACATGGGAAGGATTTGCAATATATTTCCTGAGCATAGACACGTGAAAAACATTATGAACTCTGTCAAGATCTGGCGGTAGGGCTATCCTGTAAGCTCGATCACCAACTCTATCCAAGATCTCAAATGGGCCAATAAATCTCGGACTCAACTTTCCCTTCTTGCCAAACCNATAGTATTGTTGGTTATTATTGTTTTGTGGTATTGTTGATATTAGGNGGCCTATGACGCACATCGGCATAACTCTTCTGTCTCGACTGCGCTGTCTTCATTCTCTCTCGGATTACAGCAACAACATCAACAGTCTGTTGGACTAACTCTGGACCCAGCATCTTCCTCTCACCAATCTCATCCCAATACAAGGGAGATCTACACTTCCTACCATAAAGTGCTTCATATTGTGCCATGCCAATTGTCGCTTGGTAGCTATTATTATACGTGAACTCAACAAGCGGCAATTTAGAATTCCAGCTACCAGGATAATCGATAGTACAAGCTTTGAGCATATCCTCTAAAATCTGAATATCTCTCTCTGATTGACCATCGCTCTGGGGATGATATGCTGTACTAAATGCTAACCGTGTACCCATAGCTCTGTGCAAACTCTTCCAATACTCTGAAGTAAATCTAGGATCACGATCAGACACGATCGACACAGGAACACCATGAAGTCTAACGATCTCTGCTATTTACTCTTTGGCATACTTGTTCATGGAATATGTCGTCTTGACTGGAAGAAAATTCGCTGACTTGGTCAATCGATAAACAATAACCCAAATAGAGTTAAAACCTTTCTGCGTTCTGTGAAGACCAGTCACGAAATCCATCGTAATGTGCTCCGATTTCCATTGAGGAATAGGCAATGATAACAATGTCCCAGCAGGTCTCTGACGCTCGATCTTCACCTGCTGACAAGTTAGGCACTGAGGAATAAACATGGCAATATCTTTCTTCATACCTCGCCACTAATAGAGTCTACGAAGATCCTGATACATCTTAGTGCTACCTGGATGTATCGAGTATGGCGTTGTATGTGCCTCTGTCAAGACGTCTCGCCTAATATCATCCCCAGCAGGAATGCAAATACGGCCTCTAAATGTCACCAAACCATCTCTATTCGTCGCGAACTCTGAATTACCTCTCTCCTCTGCTCTAGCTCTCAACTCTAACAACTGAACATCAATAGCCTGCTCTCTACGGATCCTGTCCGTCAATGTAGCCCGAATAACCAACGCTGAAAATCGAGCAATGGTTCCAGGAACCACCAAAGCTATCTCATCTCGCTGTAAATCTAACAACAACGGCTGCTGAATCAAAGAACTCAAAGGAGAACTCGACTTACGGCTCAATGCATCCGCTACAACATTCGCCTTCCCTGGGTGGTAACTAATAGTCACATCATAGTCTTTGACAAGCTCTAACCACCGTCTCTGTCGCATATTAAGTTCTTTATGTGAAAACAAATACTTTAAACTCTTGTGGTCTGTGAAACTTTCATACTTTTCGCCAAACAAATAATGTCTCTAAATTTTCAGGGCGAAAACCACAGCTGCCAGCTCCAAATCATGCGTAGGATAATTCTTCTCGTAATCCTACAACTGGCGAGAAGCATAGGCTATAACTTTACCTCGTTGCATCAACACTGCACCGATGCCCTTCTTCGACGCATCGGTAAAAACAACAAAGTCCTCTGAACCACTGGGCAAAGCAAGTACTGGAGCTGTCGTCAACTTATCTTTCAACTCCTGGAATCCTCTTTGGCATTCATTGGACCACTCAAACTTCACAGTCTTCCTCGTCAGATTAGTTAACGGCAGGGCAATCTTGGAAAAGTCTGAAATAAAACGACGATAATAACCCGTCAAACCAAGAAAACTGCGTACCTCTGGTACAGTGGTAGGAATAGGCCACTTCTGAATCGCCTCTATTTTCACTGGATCAACAGCGATACCATCCTTCGAGACAACATGGCCTAAGAAAGAAATCTGCTCCAACCAGAACTCACATTTCTTCAACTTAGCATACAATCTCTTCTCTCTCAGCAACTGAAGAACAACTCTGAGGTGCTCTGAATGAAGCTCTCTGGTCTTGGAGTAAATCAAAATGTCATCGATAAAAACAATGACAAAGCTATCCAAATACGGCTTGAACACACGGTTCATAAGATCCATGAAGACTGAAGGAGCATTGGTCAGACCAAAAGACATCACAAGAAATTCATAGTGACCGTACCTGGTCCGGAACGCCGTCTTAGGGATATCAGACTCCCTAACCTTCAACTGATAATAACCAGATCGCAAATCAATCTTCGAGAACACTGTAGCCCCTTGCAGTTGGTCAAAAAGGTCATCTATCCGTGGCAACGGATACTTATTCTTAATAGTCACTTTGTTGATCTCTCTATAATCAATACACAGCCGCAACGACCCATCTTTCTTCTTGACGAAAAGAACCGGAGCTCCCCAAGGCGAAGAACTCGGCCGAATAAAACCTTTATCTAATAAATCTTGCAACTGTGTCTTCAACTCTTTCATCTCTGAAGGGGCCATTCTGTACGGAGCCTTAGAAATAGGAACCGTACCCGGAACTAGATCAATCACAAACTCTACATCTCTGTCCGGCGGTAAACCCGGAACATCATCCTCAAATACATCAGAGAACTCTCTCAAAACATCAATATTATCATTATTCAACTTCACAATTCTATTCATATCCACAATCGAAGCCAAAAACCCATCACAACCTCTAAACAACAACTTCTTAGCCTCAATACACGAAATAAAAGGAAGGACCAGCGAAGTACCTTCACAGGCGAACAAACCTTCCCTATTGCCATCATCTGCAAATTTCACCGTCTTAGCAATGCAATCAATCACTGCACGATAAGTTGATAGCCAATCCATGCCAAGTATAATATCAAACGCAACCATCGGAATAACAATCAAGTCGGCATAAACAACTCGCCCATCAATTTGAACAGAGCACGCATACACAATAGATGTTGGGCACAACACATCCCCTGAAGGCAAAACAACATTAAACTGGAGGGGAATAACAGAAGGAACTATACCCAAAGATCTCAAAAATAGCTCAGACATAAAAGAATGAGTAGCACCTGTATCAATCAATGTCATAGCTACTCTGCCTGAAATTAAAATAGTGCTAGAGATCACAGAAGAATCATGGTTTCTACCTTCCTTTGTCATGGTAAAGATGCGACCCTGCACCTTCTCTTTGCTCGAGCCTCTTGGACAATCCTTGGCTATATGGCCTGCTGTGCCACAACGATAACAAGTATGAGTACCGAATCTGCACTCTCCCCGATGATGTCTACTGCACTTGGGACACAATGGCTTCTCAGGATCAGATGGAACTGTCGGTGGTTTAGGACTCGGCTCCAACTTGCCTTTCCCTTTAAAATGGTCCTTTCCTCTTTGGCTCGAACCTTGACCTCTTTGAGCAACAAACTGCTGCCTCGCCTGTCTCTCTCTGGCAATGTCTTTCTCATCTTGCTCGGCCAACAAAGCCTTAGACACAATCTCTTTGAATGTCACCGCCTTCGACATATTGATGTCCCTTCTGATTTCTGCTCGAAGGCCTCTAATGAAATGAGCACCCTTGTCTTTGTCATTGGAGGCAATATACGGAGCAAACAGACAGCCCTCTTCAAACTTCAGAATATACTCATCAACATTCATACCTCCTTGACGAAGCTCTAAAAACTCAGTCACCTTCCGAGCTCGAAGTGCATCTGGGAAATACTTGTCATAGAAAAGATCAGTGAACTCTTGCCACTTCAATGCTGGAACATCAACACTTACCTTGGTAGCATTCCACCAAATGCGTGCAGCTTTGACTAACATGAACACTGCACAACTGATTCTGTCCTTATCTTCATAGTTGAGATGATCGAAAATCGCCTCAAGAGCTTTGACCCACTCTACAGCCACCAATGGATCAGTGCTTCCTGCAAATTCCGGCGGATCCATTCTCTTGAAAGCAGTAAAGATCCCATCGGTCCCAACTGCCTGAGCCACTTGGCCTCTCCCTTGACCTCTACCTTGGCCTGTTCCTTGCAAACGTAACAACTGTTGGATCTGCTCACTATGGACCTTAGCTTGCTCTTTCAGTAGCTTGCCGAACTCATCGACAACTCTAGAGGAAGAACTATCCTCACCCTCTGAAGTCTTTCCCTTAGGAGGCATACTCCTACAATGTACTCACATAATACATATCAACCAATAACAATAATTAAATGTAGAAGAAGACATACCCGGACTGTTGAAAGTAGACGAAGTCATATGCATTGGTCCGAAGAACGGTGCTCTGATACCACTAAATGTAACCCTCTGACCAGAATTCATAAAATAACAGCGGAATTTAAAATTTTTTTTGAAGGAAAGAAGGTTTAAAAATACATTTCCATATATAATCAAAAGTATACACATGATCAATCAAATGATACAACAAAATACAAAATAACATTTTGTATGATCATGTCCAAAATACTATCAAAATAATCTTTCCTTCTTCCATCTCTATATGCATATGACTCCGGCCTCAATCAACGTCCCGGCTCGTCGCTCTTATCTGCATCACATGAAATCACTGAAATGAGTATAAAACTCAGCAAATGGAACTCTTACATAGCCATATACATATACAATACTCTGTAAAACATGGCTTTGAAAACATTAAATACCATCAACTCTGAAACATGAATATCATAGAATGAATAACAATACCGATGGTATTTCTCTTTTCTCTGTTGGATTGATATATATATATAGTAACTCTGTCTCTGTACCTATATCCCATCGATATACATTGGCAACTCTGAGGGATATAAGCCTATGGTCGTTGATCAACTAATTGCATGCAATCTCTGACTATGTATCTATCAATCCAATTAAACATTTGAATTCTCTCTTTGGCATTAAAACAAACACTTTGAAGACTCTATTTTCTTTTGTATTCCCTTTAACATAATTGAGACATAAAAATGTCTCTAACATACAACAAGGTATATTAATACATAGCATGAATCAAATAGAAGGGATTAACACTTTAAAACCTTTGAAACACAATACATATATTATCATGTAAGCACAAGGAAATGAATTCCACTTACAACACTTGGAACCTTGAATCTATACCCTTGGTACACAACCTACAACAATAAACCATAATTTGCACCATCTATAACCCAATAATCACAAACTCATACCATTAAATCCATAAAACCAACACCATCAACAAACCCATGATTTCTCCCAACACCAAAACCAAGAATAAACTATACCACAAGCTTACCTTAGCTCCTTGAACCCACAAGAACCTTGATCACACTTCAATAATCCAACAAGTAGCTTGAATCAAAGAAAGGAAATGAAACCCTAACCTCCCCTTGAGAGAAAGAACCGAGAAAATGGGAGAAGAAATGAGAAAAAAGAACCAACTCTTGCATTATATCACTTAAATCTCGAAAACACGCTTCTACTGTTCATGAACTGCGGGTGCGCTACCTACCTCACCGCGGGTGCGGTGTGCCTTCGGCACCTCCACCAAATTTCTGAAATCGACGACCGCGGGTGCGGTACCTATCCCACCGCGGGTACGGTGTCTCTTCGGCATTTCCACAAATTCTGCAATAAAGACCGCGGGTGCGGTCTGCTCTCGGCCAAAACAACTCTATGCAACAAAAATCGAATCGCAACACTGATACAACACAACTACCCATCAACTAATATCTACAATACCACAAAACAATAATAACCAACAATACTATGACCCATAATCACAACTCTTAACATCTAAATCAAACTTAATCTTAACCAAAAAATCTATAAACATACGAAATCTTAAACTGTACCGTTCACCAGGCTTGGATATTACAATCCTACGTCAAAGTGCTGCTCGATCGAAGACAGCATTTGCCTAAGTAACGTCGAAATGCTGCTCAATCGAAGACAGAATTTGCCAAAGTAACGTCGTAAGTGCTGCCCGATTTTCGACAAGAAACTTCCTACAAAAATCTGTAAGTGGGCTTTTGTTACATATTTTGTTGTACTTTTAAACATTGATATAAATAATGTGACATGCATATATGTGTGTCCTTATTTTCGAAAATGGCTATCTATTTTGTTTAAAATTACGATCGATTATGTGTTTCTTCTATGTTTCGAATCCCTTTGATTCTGCTGTGTCTGTTTAAAAATCTGAAATTTTGAACTCTGAGAAATCTAATAAGTCTGTCTGTTGTTTCTGAATTCTGTGTACTCTGTTACAATTCGAATTTGAAATGGGACGAGAATTGTGATTCTGTCTGGCCCTAATGGTGGGTATAAAACCATTTCAATCTGGCCCCCACCGGTGGGTATAAAACCGAGTTCTGGTATCACCCCTTAGAAGACTAACATATTAGGGACAATTTGACCATGGAAATGAGATGAGTAACAGTGTTTTGTTTGTTTTGAAATTATCTGAATTGTTTCTGTTTTGTTTGATGAGTTATGTCTTTCATTCGATTCGTTTCCGTCTTGTCAAATTAAGAATATTAAGTTTTGAAAGTATGTTAAAGAAAAGTTTTAAAGAAGAAAGTTCTATATGTATCTTTGGAATCGATCGACCCCCCACTTGCTGAGTGTTTTCCCAAAACACTCACCCCTTACAAATTTCAGATAAAAATGAAGAACAAGTGAATGAGGAGGAGCAAGAAGCGTTTTGAGGATGGTAATCAGAATTCGAGAAATCAAGAAATTGTATTCTTTTCTAGTTTCTGCAAACTCTGGTGTAAAAGTTTATTCTTTTGTCATTGTAAGACAATATTCTATTTATGAAATAGAATGGTTTGATTGGATACGAGGCTTTATTGTTTTCAGTGTAATTGTTAAAAAATGCCGGATGTCACCGATGCTTCAGACTCGGGGCGTGACATAGACGATTTGTACAGATATGCCTCCTAGACGGATTCACGTAGTAATAATGAGGATAGGCAGGAAGATGAGATTCTATAGACTCCACCTAATCAGAATGCTAGTGCTCGTGTACTAGCTGGTATGGCTCGTTTACTAGAACAGCACGTGGGAAAATGTGAGAGGGTCCTACCGAGAGCTGTCTATGAGCAATTTAGGAGGATGGATCCCGCGGATTTTTCTGGCACTACTGATCCATTCATGGCAAAGGGATAGATTAGATCTTTAGAGGTGATCTTTAGTTATATTGATATTGCGGACGCTGACCGAGTTCGTTGTACTATCTATCTGCTGAAGGGCGATGCTTCTTTATGGTGGGAGGGAGCGGAGCGAGAGGTGAATCTAGCGACTCTGACATGGGAGGATTTCAAGAGGATATTCTATGATAAATATTTCATTACTGATGTTCTTTCGAAGTTGAAGAGAAAGTTTATGAGTCTCCATCGGGGGGGGGGGGAGGCTTTACTGTTGCTGAGTTTTTGCAAAAGTTTGATAGGGGCTGTCATTTTGTACCCCTGACAGCCAACAATGCTGCTGCAAAAACTACGAAATTTATTGGATGGTTCGAGGCCGACGATCTGTCGAGATGTGATGCTTACTGATCCTCTTGACTATACTATTGTTGATTCTAAAACTTTTCGAGCCGAGAAATCTCGGAAGGATATTGACTGGGAAATGCAGCACAATAGAAATCGTGCCCAATAATAAAGTAAGCAGAACAAGAAGCCGTTTATGGGACCACCAAAGCGGCCAGGACAGTACAAACCACAAGGACAACCACCTAAAGAAAACGTCCTGAAGACTGAGAAGTCACTTTGCAAGGGTTGCGATCTCCATCACTACAACAAGTACATGTAGGGCACCTACAAGGGCGGAGGAATGGGGCATAAGGCTGGTGATTACCCAAAGCTTAAAAACCCACGACTGGAAGGACTTACGTAATGCATGATGAGCAAGCGGAGCCAGATACTATGCTTATTACAGGTACTCTGACTATTTAAGCGTTTTATGTTGCTTTATTGCAAATTTTCGAAATTCCCTAGGACTAAATTACAAATTTTCAAAATTTAAGGTGTCATTTGTCAATTTTCGAAATTTATGGGGTTGAAATACTAAAATGGGAAATTATGAAGGGCCTAGCTGATATGAAATTTCTAAATTTTATGGCCTTAATCGAGTATAATGCAAATATTATCAGGAAGAATTTTTTTAGTGGGCGTAGCTACTTATATTTTGCTAGATTATAGAGCTACGCATTCTTTCATATCTGAATCCTTCGTGAAGCAATTGGGAATATTACCCGTGGACATAGAGTTGTGATTTAGAGTTACAATGCCTTCTAGCGAACATATGGTCTCTACAAGCATGGTTAAGGATGTGGAACTCAAATTACAAAAGAATGTTATACGGACGGACCTTATTGTATTATCAATGCCCGAGTTCGATATTATTTTTGGCATGGATTGGCTCACACTGAATGGGGCTACTATTGATTTTTGGTAGAGGTTAGTATCTATTAGACCATCCAATGGGAAAGCATTCATCTTTGAGGCTGCACAAAACAATCAAATGTCACATATCATTTCATGCATTCATGCAAAGAAGCTTATCCGAAGAAGTTGTCAAGGTTTTATTGCTAGTATTATGTATGTACCCAGTACAGACAGTCGATCGATCGAGGATGTGGAGATTGTCAAGGACTTTCCGGACGTGTTCCCTGACGATGTTTCTTGTATCCTACCTGAGCGAGAGGTGAAATTTGCTATTGAATTGATGCCTGGTACTGTGCCGATCTCTAAGGCACTTATTGCCTAGCACATTCTGAAATGAATGAATTAAAAGATCAAATTCAAGAGCTACTAGGCAAGGGATTTATTCGCCCTAGTTTCTTTCCATGGGGAGTTCCAGTACTACTTGTGAAGAAAAAGGATGGGAGCATGAAACTATGCATCTATTACAGAGAGCTGAATAGAGTGAGAGTAAAGAATAAGTATCCATTACCTCGAATCGAAG
Organism: Primulina huaijiensis; assembly: GCF_012295235.1. Classification (NCBI taxonomy): domain Eukaryota; kingdom Viridiplantae; phylum Streptophyta; class Magnoliopsida; order Lamiales; family Gesneriaceae; genus Primulina; species Primulina huaijiensis. The sequence continues at coordinate 14,519,517 of NC_133309.1, read as the reverse complement.
ATTTTTTTGATCAATTGCAAGGATTTTTGGTTTTTTCAAAGAGAGATTTACGGTCTGAATATCATCAGCTGAGAGTAAAAGTGACAGATGTGCACATGACGGTTTTTAGAATGCGTTATGAGCATTATGAGTTTTTAGTGATGTATTTTGGATTGACTAATGCTCCGACGTTCTTCACATATCTCATGAATCGCGTATTTCAGCCGTACCTCGATCAGTTTATTATTGTTTTAATCGAAGAAATTTTGATCTATTCGAAGAGCCGAGAGGATCATGAGTAGTACTTGAAGACGACCTTGCAAGTGTTACGAGATCATAAATTATATGCAAATTTCAGCAAGTGCAAGTTTTGGTTAGAGAGTGTGGTATTTTTAGGCCACATTGTGTCAAAAGAGGGAGTAGAGGTCGACCCATCTAAGGTCGAGTCAATCAAGCAGTGACCAATGCCTAAAAGTGTGACGGAAATCCGTAGTTTCTTTGGTTTAGCTAACTACTATCGTAGTTCATCAAGGGTTTTTCATCCATTGTTGTACCCTTGACATCTTTGACGAAGAAGAATGCGAAATTTATTTGGGGACCGGAATGTGAAAATAGCTAAGATCAGTTGAAGCAAGCACTCACTACCACGCAAGTTCTAGCTATGCCGAAAAAACAAGCGGAATATGTGTTATACATCGATGCTTCAAAGCTAGGATTTGGCGCAGTTCTTATGCAACATGAGCGAGTCATAGCGTATGCGTCTAGACAGTTGAAAGTACATGAAAAGAATTATCCTACGCATGATCTTGAGATTGCAGCAGTCGTATTTCCGTTAAAAATTTGGAGTCACTAGTTGTATTGTGGGGCCCTTAAATCCTAATCGTTATTAAAATGGAATTTGATTAGAGCTAATTAATTACAGCGGAAAAAGAGTTAAAAAAATTTCTTTACTTTACAATGAGCCCAAAATATGTCAAATATAATTATAATACTCAAAATAATATATATTCAAGTCTCGTCTAAACGTATCACATCATACAATACGCCCTCACCTAACCAACATCAACTACATACAACAACTTATATCCTCGGGACATGTCCCGGTACATAGATACATATATACACTGGGATAGACAATAAAACCTCAAACATAAACTGTGACTCCCACCAGAAGCACCATCTCCGGTCTCCTGATAACCTGGAGTACCTGTCATTGTCCATACACAAAGACAACAACAGCCCCCCTTTGGGAGTGAGCAAAAGCTCTGTATAGAACAACCATAATATATGCAACAGATATCTACACAATGATATATGATATGCAATGCATGTATGTCATGTAGATATCAGGTCAAATGCCCATCCACTGAGCATATATCAGAATCAATCTAATCGCTATCAAATCAATGTTCGAGCTGGCACACTGGCCTCAATCTAGGATGATCATATGATAGCGTCGACAAAGCGCCATCAAATCCCGTATCTCAATCAATTATCGGGGCCACAAATGACTATGCTATTAAGGGCCACGTAATGCCAAACATAGCATCGTGTTCACAAACCCCAGAATCAAATCCAATCATATCAAGGTATCCAAGGAACATAGCTCAACGTGCATGTCATGTATCAATGTATGAATAAAATGATATGTGTTGACAAAATATTTATTTTATACATCTATATTCCCATAATGTCATGTATGTCACATCAAATCAACAAATAACGCATATAGATACATATTCTCAATCAACTCAATCAAACATACATCATAAGACACAAATACTTGTCGTATGTTTCTCGGTCGCAACAAACCTCAATTCTTCGTTTCCAGTCGATGTAGTTTTAAGATTTCTGTATAGAAACTCTACCTACATCAATAACACAATCATTTAAATCAATAATTTAATTCAAATTCAACAATATAAGTTTCAAATATCTTTTGAAACTTTGAAAATTCATATCAAATAGAAATCATAACATAATTCAATTCTGACTTCAAAACTTAGTTTCTTGTCGGTTATTCTATCACATATATGAATCTCGACTCCAAATACATGCTATTCCAGCATTTCAATAAATAGAGATGTTGAAACTAGAAGAAACTTACCTCAAAAAAACGCTCTCGACGCGAGGATTCTGAATATATAATTTGTTTCAAGTTCTAATAGCGTATCGAGGTGATTTCGTACTATAGAAATCCCATTTCTCTCGTATTTTCTCGAAGCTGCGGCAAGGAAATAAATAAGAAACGTACAGCACTTTATTCTTATCACCTTGCCAAAGTCGGTTTCATGCTCGGGCGGTAACATCTCGCGCTCGAGCGCAAGACGTTCTGTCCCCGAATGCAATTTATGTCGCGCTCGGGCGGTAAAATGTCGCGCTCGAGCGCGAGGTGTTCTATCCAACATCCTAGGTTCCTCATGAGCAAAAGTGTTCAACAAGAAAGTTTTAGTCCTATGTATTATCTTTCCAATGAAATTGGTTTCATTTCATTTGGACTAATACTTAGATAATTATGCCGAAAACCATAAAATGTGTAACTTTACTATTGCGGTTCAACACATCATTCAACTACAAATCACTTTCTAATACAATATTTCATTATTACCACCTATTTTCTCTCCATTGTCCTGATATACATCATATTTTTAAACACATGACAATTTCATGAATTATCGATAATCAAAATATGATTTACGATAATACGATACTAGGCCCTTACATGTGTGGGGAGAAATGCAAGATCTTTATGGACCACAAACGCCTCATGTATTTCTTCACCCAAAAGAAGCTGAACATGAGACAACTAAGATGGCAATAACTTATAAAAGACTACGACTGCGACACTAGCTATCATCCTGGCAAAGCTAATGTAGTGGCAGACACTTTGAGTAGGAAATGGTCAGTCTTGGCCCATTTATCAGTATAGAAGCCTCTACAAGTGGAAATTCACCAGTTTAATCTTGATGTTTATGCAAGGGGAAAGGCCTCTAATCTCGCTACTTGACAGTACATTCCACTCTGCGAGATAGAATTCGAGCCGGATAGTTTAATGATGAGAAATTACAGAAATGGAGACAGCGAGATGAATCGAAGGGCAGCATGTTATATTCAGTCGAGGATGGCATTTTTAAGTATCGAGGTCGACTGTGGGTTCCTAGTGTGATTCACTTAGAGTTGACATTATGACTGAAGCTCACAGTACCACTTATTTTGTTCATCCCAGAAGTATCAAGATGTGCAAGGACTCGCAGCATTTATATTGGTGGCCGAGAATGAAACGAAATATTATGCGCTTTGTATCCGAATGCTGTACATGTGAACAAGTGAAGGCAGGGAATCAAAGACCAGCGAGAATGCTTCGACCACTTCCCGTTCCCTAATGAAAGGGGGAGAACATTACTATGGATTTCGTAGTAGGATTGCCAAAGATGGTGTAAGGACTCAAGGCCATTTGGGTAATAGTGGACCGTCTTACTAAGTCAACACATTTCTACCAGTGAAGACTACTTTTTCCATGACACATTATGCGGAGCTATACATTCGAGAGATAGTCAGACTCCATGGAATTCCTGTCTCTATAGTGTCGGACAGAGACGCACTATTTACTTCATCATTCTGGAATAGTTTACATGCGGTCTTGGGAACCAAACTACTATTCAGTACCACATTTCATCCTCAGACAGACGGTCATTCTGAGAGAGTCATAAAAATTGTAGAGGATCTACTTCGAGCCTGCATGATCGATTTTCAAGGGAGTTGGTAACCGAAACTACCTCTAGTGGAGTTCACTTACAACAACAGCTATCAGTCATCTATCGGAATGGATCCATACGAGGCACTTTACGGAAGGAAATGTAGATCGTCTATCCATTGGGACGAGGTAAGAAAGATGGCTACGATGGGACCCGAGATGGTTCAACACACCGTTAAAATGGTCGCCAAGATCCGAGACAGAATGAGAACTGATTAGAGTTGACAGAAGAGCTATGTGGACAAAAGAAGACGAGATCTAGAGTTTGCAATAAGTGATCATGTATTTATAAAGATAGCATTTATGAAGGGTGTTATGAGATTTGGCAAAAAAGACAAACTTAATCCAAGATTCATTGGACCATAAGAGATACTCGAAAGTGTAGGAGCAGTAGCATATCGAGTGGCGTTGCCACCTAATCTCGCAGGAGTCCACAATGTCTTCCATATATCGATGCTCCGCAAGTACATGTCAAACCCTTCACATGTACTGAACTTTGAGCCACAGCAACTTACACCAAACTTGTCCTACGAGGAGAAGTCTACTCAAATCTTGAGTAGACAAGAGAGAAGGTTGCGGAACAAAGTGAAAAAAATGGTCAAAGTCTAGTGGCTGAATCACTCGGACGAAGAAGCCACTTGGGAGACCGAGTGGGAGATGAGGAGTCGTTACCCCGAACTATTTGGTAAGTCTGAATTTTGAGGTCGAAATTTTATTAGGGGGGGGGGGATTTGTAACTTCCAAAAAGCCAACCCATGTAAACCACATGATTGCAAATAATTTAAATTACTTAATTGTTTTATTTAATTAATTTTAAAGCTTAATTGATGTATATTATATGATTGAAAGTTTAATTGCATGATTAAATGATTAGATTGAATGATTTCATGACAATTGATGATTTTATCCGAATATTCGATAATAGGCTGAGGAAAACAGACCGGGGACGACCAAGATAAAATATTTTTTGAATAAATATTTTCAAGGTTTATTAATGATTAAAATTTTCTAAAAATAGTAGAATACAAATTATTTTACGAGACGACACGATTTTATTAGGGAAGCTGATTTTGGGCAAACGAGGAACTTTTGAAGGACCAAAAGTATTATTTTTTAAAATTAAATTTTATGAACTCTTATTTTTCAATTAAAAAGGTGTTATTGAGCCTAAATTACCTAAGATTATTACGCCCAATTGCTCATAAGCTCAAAGACCCAAAACCCAAGCCCATTAACATGCAAATCTTAAATCAATAAAATAGAAACGTAGGGTCTTTCTTGAGAGATACCAGCCGAAAATTTCAAACACAATACACACCATATTTTAAAAAATTTGAGGAGGAAAAACAAGGAGTCTTCGTCGCCCGTTCGTCTCCAATTTTATGAACTTTTATTTTTCAATTAAATAGGTGTTATTGAGCCTAAATTATCTAAGATTATAAGGCCCAATTGCTCCTAAGCTCAAAGACCCAAAACCCAAGCCAATTAACATGCAAATTTTAAATCTATAAAATAGAAACCTAGGGTCTTTCTTGATGGATAGCAGCCGAAAATTTCAAACACAATACACACCATATTTTAAAAAATTTGAGGAGGAAAAACAAGGAGTCTTCGTCGCCCGTTCGTCTCCCTTCGCAACCCACGCCGACGATCGTATATTCGAGAGTTCTAAATGGCACAGGCACTCTTCTAAACTTCTTTGACGTACCATTCAAATCATATTATGCTTGTTTTAATTATTTTTGCATGAAAAATATTGAAGCATGAACCGTTTAACGATAGGACAAATATTTTTAAAGTTTTGATGATTTTACGCTTGTTCGAAAAACGTTATGAAGGTAAATATTATTTTTGTGAACAATTGTGATCGACTCACTTAGACTGCGTAGACAAGCAATTTGAAGGTAAATATTATTTTTTTTACTGTGTGAGGCACTTGTATATGACTCACAAAAAGGAATAGAACAAAATACCAAAAAGAAATAATGGTGAATTTTCGGAATTTTTGTAATTTTTTTTTCTCTAGGACTGAGTAAAACTCGAAAATACCAACAAAAGTTTCACCAAAATTTCAGAAACTGAAGAAGATTGATATACCAAAAAAAATAGATCTAAAAAAGGAATGAAAGGATGAAAGATCTGATAATAGAACGAGATAATAACGTGATAAACTTACTTGAATTCAATGAACCTAAGCTCTGATACCAAATAATATGAATCCATGTGCGTAAGAAAAGCAAACACGATTAAATATGAATCGCGCCCTCAATTCAATAACGAACAAGGATCTAAGTTGTTGTCCCGATCTTTTGAATCAAATATGGTTTGTGATATTCACCTCTAAATTAGAAAACTTAGCAACAAATATTCCCGAAAAAACAATTGAGAAACAGACGAACCTTCAAAGTACTTGTCTTTGACAATCCGTATGAAATCAATCGACAAACGCCACAAGATCGAATCTTGATAAATTTGATTTTTGATGAAAACAAAGCAAAGCCTTGCAAAAGTTTTTAGAGAAAAACTCAAAAAGTTTGTATAAAACTAAATAATATCTGAATTGTGTCTTAATTTTCGTCAAAATATGTTTACATATCATTAAGAGATAACAATATCTAGTTGCCAAAATAATTAAACACTAAAGAAGGAACAAAATCTCGCCAAACAGCCTGGTACACGGACCCCATGTAGAGGTCCGGAAGAGGGTCCGTGTAGCCACGGTAAATTTCCACGTCTCGAAAGTAGTTGACACAGACCCCGTGTACTGGTTCGTGTACAGGCCCGTGTAGGCTCTGTTTTCATCATCCTCGAGTGTAATGGACCCGGATCCCGGGTACAGGTCCGTGCTCGGGTCCGTGTAGCCTCGGTATTTCAAAAAGATACTTGAATCCTGTTCCAATGACTCCAAATGACCCCCAAACAAGATCCCCACGCCTTCCTCGAAGCTTGGGCCTACCATGATCGTATCAAGAACATTACTATGGATTTCGTGGTAGGATTGCCAAAGACGGTGAAAGAACTCAATGCCATTTGGGTAATAGTGGACCGTCTTACTAAGTCAGCACATTTCCTACCATTGAAGACTACCTTTTCCGAGACACATTACTAGGAGCTATACATTCGAGAGATAGTCAGACTCCATGGAATTCTTGTCTCTATAGTGTCGGACAGAGACACACGATTTACTTCATCATTCGGGAATAGTTTACATGCGGCCTTGGAAACCAAACTACTATTCAGTACCACATTTCATCCTCAGACAGACTGTCATTCTGAGAGTGTCATAAAAATTTTAGAGGATCTACTTCGAGCCTGCATGATCGATTACCAAGGGAGTTTGGAACCAAAACTACTTCTAGTGGAGTTCACTTACAACAACAGCTATCAGTCATCTATCGGAATGGCTCCATACGTGGCACTTTACGGAATGAAATGTAGATCGTCTATCCATTGTGACGAGGTAAGAAAGATGGCTACGATGGGACCCGAGATGGTTCAACACATCGTTAAAATGGTCGCCAAGATCCGAGACATAATGAGAACTGATCAGAGTCGATATAAGAGCTATGTGGACAAAAGAAGATGAGATCTCAAGTTTGCAATAAGTGATCACGTATTTATAAAGAGAGCATTTATGAATGGTGTTATGAGATTTGGCAAAAAAGACAAACTTAGTCCAAGATTCATTGGACCATATGAGATACTCGAAAGTGTAGGACAATTAGCATATCGAGTGGCGTTGCCACATAATCTCGCAGGAGTCCACAATGTCTTCCATATATCGATGCTCAGCAAGTACATGTCAAACCCTTCACATGTACTGAACTTCGAGCCACAACAACTTACACCAAACTTGTCCTACGAGGAGAAGTTTACTCAAATCTTCAGTAGACAAGAGAGAAGGTTGCGGAACAAAGTGATAAAAATGGTCAAAGTCTAGTGGCTGAATCACTCGGACGAAGAAGCCACTTGGGAGACCGAGTGGGAGATGAGGAGTCGTTACCCCGAACTATTTGGCCAGTCTTAATTTTGAGGACGAAATTTTATTAGGGGGGGGGGATTTGTAACTTCCAAAAAGCCAACCCACGTAAACCACATGATTGCAAATGATTAAAATTACTTAATTGTTTTATTTAATTGATGTATATTATATGATTGAAAGTTTAATTGCATGATTAAATGATTAGATTGAATGATTTTATCCGAATATTCGATAATAGGCTGAGGAAAAGAGACCCGGGACGACCAAGATAAAATATTTTTTTGAATAAATATTTTCAAGGCTTATTAATATGATTAAAATTTTCTAAAAATAGTAGAATCCAAATTATTTTACGAGACGAGCACGATTTTATTAAGAAAGCTGGTTTTGGGCGAACGAGGAACTTTTAAAGGACCAAAAGTAATATTTTTTAAAACTAAATTTTATGAACTTTTATTTTTCAATTAAAAAGGTGTTATTGAGCCTAAATTACCTAAGATTATTACGCCCAATTGCTCATAAGCTCAAAGACCCAAAACCCAAGCCCATTAACATGCAAATTTTAAATCAATAAAATAGAAACCTAGGGTATTTCTCGAAGGATACCAGCCGAAAATTTCAAACACAATACACACCATATTTTCAAAAATTTGAGGAGGAAAAACAAGGAGTCTTCGTTGCCCATTCGTCTCCAATTTTATGAACTTTTATTTTTCAACTAAATAGGTGTTATTGAGCCTAAATTACCTAAGATTATTAGGCCCAATTGCTCCTAAGCTCAAAGACCCAAAACCCAAGCCAATTAACATGCAAATTTTAAATCTATAAAATAGAAACCTAGGGTCTTTCTTGATGGATAGCAGCCAAAAATTTCAAACACAAACACAATACACACCATATTTTCAAAAATTTTAGGAGGAAAAACAAGGAGTCTTCGTCGCCCGTTCGTCTCCCTTCGCAACCCACGCCGACGATCGTATATTCGAGAGTTCTAAATGGCAAAGGCACTCTTCTAAACTTCTTTGACGTACCATTCAAATCATATTATGCTTGTTTTAATTATTTTTGCATAAAAAATATTGAAGCATGAAATGTTTAACGATAGGACAAATATTTTCAAAGTTTTGATGATTTTACGCTTGTTTGAAAAACGTTATGATTCCTAATGACACGCTGCCAATAGGATGTGTTTAAGGGACGAGAAAAGAGTCATAAGGGAACAGAATATATGCTGGAACCGAGCTTGGCAAGGGAGGCAACCAACCTAGGGTTTTCTAGGGCTTATTGTGGGAAGAAGGTTACGGCTAGGTGGCTTGGCCTCGTGCGGCTCGGCCGGGGCTTTGTGAGGGGCTGGTGCTGGGCGTGGTTCAAAGTTAGGATGAGTCGTCAAAATCCGTCGCTAATGTTTTTAGTAAAATAATTTTTTTTTATAATTTAATAAATCTAAAAAAAACTTACAATCTGACTATGCTAACAATTTTCATAATCTTAACTAATACTTAAAAATTTACCAAAAATTAAAGCGAAAGAACGTATCCTAAATCGAAACATAAATCGTCTAAGAAAGAGAATTTTTAAGTGTTGTGAAGCGGTGTGGAAGAAAATGGACCGAAAATGCGGATATTTATAGACAATTTACGAATGTTTTGGTATAATCGTTTCTATTAGCAACAGTTTTCAAAGAGCGACGGTTGTTTGTTGAATTATCGCTATTAGCGACGGTTAATCAAAAACTGTCGCTATATTAAATTGTCGCTAAAGGTGACACTTAATCATGTTAATGAAAAATGGGCGCTCAATTCACGGCATAAATATTAATGAATGCTGTGAAAAATGGGCTGTATTTAAAACCGTCGCTAATTTAAAAATTGCGAGGGTTTTAATAGAACCGTTGCTATATTTTGCGACGGTTTAAGCAAAACCGTCACAACTTTAAAAATTGTGTCGGTTTTAAAATCCTCGCTAAATACAACTCATTTTTCACAGCATTCATTAATATGCATGCCGTGAATTGGGCTCCCAGTTTTCATAGCATGGAATAATATGCATGTCGTGAATAATAATATTGAAGACGTGCAATTAATGTAAGCCGTTATTTTACCATTAACAACGCACATAAACATGCACGCTGTTAATAATACTATTAACGGCGTGCCTTTATTGTGCGCTATTAATAGTGCGCTGCGAAAAACTATTTTTGTTGTAGTGCTAGCATGGCTACTGTAAAGGCCCGTATTTCGTATTAATATTTTAGCGGAATTATTAAAAAAATTTTAAATAAATAATTATATTGCCTCATTTATTAAATAAACATGTAAATAATTTTAACTTTAAAATAACAGCGGAAGTCAACATTGTAATTCAAACAACAATTTAAAAATAATCCAACATGTTAAAATAAAGTTTGAATGATAAAAGGTGCATAAACTAAATCATGGGGTCCTCGGGTTTACTACTATTGTCCCAAGATAACTAACTGGTCTCCGCCCGCGGTCTCGATCTCATCAATGCCTACAAAAATCAAGTCTAGTGAGTCTAAAGAATCAACATGTATATATCGTGAATAACAAGTAAATATATCATAAAATCGCATGCAACGTAAAAATAAAGTATCGTAAAGCGTACGGTGAAAATCGTATCATGAATAATTATAACTACGTGCATCTCTGAAAATCATACGTAAAAGCTTTGCTCCATAGAGCTCTGTCATAACATAGCATAATTTTCTGGTAGAGATAATATTTCTAAGCTAGTGGCTCATAACATAACGTGAGCGCCTGATCAGACTAAACCACAGTATACTGGGCGGTAGAGATCACCACAGACCTTGGACTGGATATTCGTACCCATACATAATCGTAAATCGGTCGTAAGTCACCGGGTGGAGAGGTCCTCGGTTGCGCCTACCGACTTCCAAACCCATAAACATAAGGTGGCCACAAGACATATAGCATATATCTCAAAAATAAACATTTTATATTTTTATGCACGTAATATAATTATAACCTTATTTTTACCGAATGAGTTGGATCACTCCCAGACTTGCTGCAACCTAATTCTAATATGTGACACATGCAAATAATATTATCTTGACCAAAACTTGACAATCGAACCAAAAACGAGACGATTATGACCAACAACTTAATTTTTCAATCACGGCTTCGTACCAAACCGAACCAACATTAAACCGACGTTTAAACATGATTAAAAATACTCCTAACATACTGAAAAATATTCATGAGGACTGAAAAATATGAAAATTGGTAAATGGAGGCCAAAATCATGAAACACTCTTTCGAGAGTCATTTTGGCACATTGCACCGTAAATTATCGTACGACCTCTAAACTCAACCAAATCACAAACGGCCAAAAACATGACTTTCCTAACTCATTCAGGTATTGTCCAGTCCAAGGCCATGGGCTAAAAGCCAACCAAGAACTCAAACCAACCTCAGAAAACGAAACTCAACTTGCTGTCAAAATACAGCAGTAGTAACTTGTGTGTATGTGGTGTAAACTCTGAAATTAATGACCATTGGCTTGAACCAACGACCAAAGACTCTTACCAACATCCTAAGGCGTGGCTTGAACCATGTATAAGGGCTAAAAGCCAACCAAAGACCAAGCTAACACCTAGGACATTGCAACCTGCCCACCGAGAATTCAAATTTTGTGCAGTGGTGTATATTGAATTGTTTTGTTGCCTTGTATCATCCCAATGGCCCTATGATTGACCCTGGCTCAATCTAGACATGATGGAGTGATGTATGAACCATGGCTATGGGCTTGAAGCCAACCACAATCCAAGCAACACTCAAAAACCGAAACCATACTCATACAGAAAATCAGAATTTTAAAACCGATGGGCTCTTGTCATGTTTATGTAAAAATCCGAAGGATCCATGAACCAAGCCTGGAAAAACTGATTTGGTCACATCCTAGACATGATAAGAAAGGGTTCTAACTATGGCTACAGTCCCTAGGACAGCCAAGATTCGAACACACTAATTAACCAACCAAGAACAAAAAACAAACCGTGGCTCAAATCTGTTTCTTTGGAAACAGTTGCTGTCATTTCTGTATTTGTGAGGTTATGGATGTAAACCAATGGACCAATAACACCCTAACACACTCTAAATTATTCCTAGAAGCAGCCTTGAATGCCTGGAACCGAGCAACTACCTATAAGCAACAAAATACACTAAACCGTGAAGTGCAAGCCATTGGCCGAAAAGGATGTACAGATTTTTCAGGAACTTTGATGTCAAATTTCGAGTTGTTGCTTAAATCATGAACATCTAATGGTTTAAAATTATCTATATGACTTGATTGAAGAGACAAGAAACAACATATACATGCCTGGAATTTGTTTTGACAAAAACAAATCAATACGACGAATACGAGCGGCGGAACGGAGTTGGATTTCTTTCTTACTTTTTCTGCTGCTGCTATCACAATTTTTGGTTGCTGTTTCTCTGCTATTTTCGAAACTCAGGGTGTAGCTATAATAGACAATAGAGGTGACTAATACAGAGGGTGGTAAAGGTGTCATAAAATGCATGAAGATGGGAGTTACAAGTGAAGGAGTTGAATAGGTTTTGAATTGTTCCTTATTCCCTTGCTGCCGTTGGTTTCTTTCTTATTATTCCTACTGCCTGTGCATGTTAATATGCTAAGATAATGGTTTGAGGAAAAATTTATGTGATTTATATTATTTGAATGTACTAATAACTAGTGAATTAAAGGTGGGAATGATATTTACTTTAAAGACCAATGTGGTGATTTGAATGAGATTTACTACACCTTTAGAATATCTTGACCGAAATTGTTAGTCCTTTGCATGGTTTATTTTTATTTAAACCTTGCAGTTTAATTTTTTAATATTTTAAACCTCCATTATATATATTTTAATGCATTAACAAATTAATTTAGTTTAGAATCTTGCTTAGAATCTTTCATGGCATGCTTGACCTCAAATTTAAGTATTTAAATGCTATGTTTAATTTCTTGAATATATTATACCTAGATTAATTCATCCTCCATTGTTTACACATTTTACTATAAGCTTTATTTAAATATTGAACCTAAAAGGATTTATTTAATAACTTGGTTCCAACAAATTTTAATAAATTCTAAAACATTCTTTTTCTTTAAATCAAATTATTCCTTGACTTAATTTAAATTTAGGAATATTTTTCTTATTATTAATCTTATCTCTAATCTCTAAACTCCGGTCCGACCTCGCGTATTTATCCTGAAAAGGTAAAACTAAACATCTACCTTTAAAATAAATAATCATGACTTAACAATTATAAAAATGGATCAAACACTTCATATATTTATAAAAATTCATTTTTAATATAAATAATAGCAATTATGCATGGCTTATACGTAATCTGATTTTCTCCATGTTCTACAACTCTACCCCCCTTAAAGGAATTTCATCCCCGAAATTAAAACTTACCGAATAACTCGGGATATCGACTCTTCATCTCTGGCTCAGATTCTCATGTAGCTTCCTCCTCCGAATGATTAAGCCATTTGACTTTCACTAGCTTGACCATTTTGTTCCGAAGCTTTTTCTCCTGTCTGTCTAAGATTTGCACTGTTCTTTCCTCATAAGACAAGTTCGGAGTGAACTGCAACGGTTCAAAGTCTAAGACATGCGATGGATTCCCCATATACTTCTTCAACATAGAGACGTGAAATACGTTGTGTACTCCGGCCAGATTCGGCGGAAGAGCAACACGATAAGCTAATGTCCCAAGTCTGTCGAGAATCTCAAATGGTCCGATGAATCTAGGATTGAGCTTTCCTTTCTTCCCGAACCGCATGACACCTTTCATTGGTGTTATCTTCACGAAAACATGGTCACCAACCGCAAACTCCAGATCTCTCCTCCTCTGATCCGCATAACTCTTCTGTCTACTCTGAGCAGTCCTCATCCTATCACGAATCTTAAATACTATATCAGCAGTCTGCTGCACAATCGCGGGCCCAATTCTGATCTCTCCCCTACTTCATCCCAATGAATAGGCGACCTACACTTACGACCGTACAGTGCTTCATATGGAGCCATACCTATAGAAGACTGAAAACTGTTATTATAGGTAAACTCCACCAACGGTAGCTTTGATTCCCAACTCCCGGAGAAATCTAGGACACATGCACGAAGAAAATCTTCCAAAATCTGGATAACTCTCTCGGACTGACCATCTGTCTGAGGGTGGCAAGCTGTGCTAAACAACAACTTCGTACCCATCGCTTAATGCAAACTCTTCCAAAATGAGGAAGTGAACTTAGGATCTCGGTCAGATACTATCGAAACGGGAATACCATGAAGTTTGACGATCTCCCGAATATATAACTCCGCATACTGGGTCAAAGAGAAAGTCGTCTTAATGGGCAAGAAATGAGCTGATTTCGTAAGACGATCTACAATCACCCATATAGCATTCAAGCCTCTGACTGACTTCGGTAAACCGACAACGAAGTCCATTGTGACATTCTCCCACTTCCACTCAGGAATAGGAAGAGGCTTGAGCATACCTCCTGGTCTCTGATGTTCCGCTTTCACTAGCTGACACGTCAGACACTCGGATACAAATCGTCTGATATCCCTCTTCATTCCAGGCCACCAATATAATAACTGAAGGTCTTTGTACATCTTTGTACTCCCCGGATGAATAGAGTACGACGACATATGGGCCTCAGATAAATATCCTCTAGAATCGAATCGCTGCTAGGAACCCACATTCTGTCTCGATATCTCACAATACCATCTCTAACTGTGTACAAGATACTGCCCTTGGCTTCATCTCTCTGTCTCCACTTTGCCAACTACTTGTCTGCTAACTGTCCACTGCGAATACGGTCTAGAAGAGAAGACTGAATCGTCAAAGCAGATAGATGAGAAACTCTACCTCGCGGATATGTCTCTAGATCAAACCTCTACATGTCAAACTGAAGAGGTCTCGAAATCACCAAATGAGCCATCACTGCGACTTTCCTGCTCAACGAGTCCGTAACTACATTAGCTTTTCCAGGATGATAGCTAATGTCACAGTCGTAGTCCTTCACTAGCTCCAACCAACGCCTCTGACGCATATTCAACTCTTTCTGCGTAAAGAAGTACGCGATTGAAGAATGGAGATCGGGGACCATATGAAAGAAAATATTTTATTAAATAATAATTTTTAATTGTTTAATGTGCGGTGTATTTTAAATAGAATTACTGAAAATGAGGTGTTTTGAGGTGTTTTTATACGCCGAGTCATATTTTAAACCGGTAATCGATTTTCGACGAAAATATGAACTTTTCGAGAACTCAGCTAATATTTTCACAAGTTTTCATAAAAAAAATATTTTAAATAATAATTAATCGGCATATTATACTTGGCTAATGGGCCCAAGTTTTAATCATGTGTTTTAACTAAAATAAAAAGCGAAAAACCCTCCCACAACCCACAAAAAACACACGCACACATCACACAAAATTACTAGGACTCTCCTCCCCAAGTACACGGCCACACACTCAAATTTTCGAAGGCAAGTGCTCGAGTTTTTGAAATAAAAAATTCAGCAAGGGTCACCACTCCGCCAACGTTCCTCGTGTCGCCAAATTGTTTTTCTTGTATAAAATACGCAAAGTCACGCCTTAATCTTCCTTTGTTGGAACATTTTGTGTTCGTAATCTTTATTTTGAATTTAACAAAACTTGTTATATTGTTTTTATTGAATTTACCTAAGTGCGCAGAAAGTAACCGAGCAAAAACTGAAGCTATCGATACGCAAAATGAAAGTACCAACTGATTGCCCAAACTGAACCAGTTCAACTGATTGTCCAGCTGATAGGTAGTTCACCAGAAGACCTTCAGAAGCCCGACCAGCTGATGAAGAGCTCAACTAATGAAGAACCCAGCTGACCAGTTCAACTGAAGCAGTGAAATCAGTTCAGCTGAAGAGCCAACTGATTTCACCAAACCAATTCAAGACCTTCTCAACTGACCAGTTCAGAGCATCAATTTGGAACCGACCAGTTTGCAGAACACGACAAGCTTATCTAAGTGGAATCCAGTTGTGCGCATTTAATAAAGCAATTGTTCATTCAAAGGAAAATAATTGACGTTGTAGCAAAGCTTAAAGTCAAGACGTTCCAGAATGACTGTCAGAAAGGACAAGACACAAATATCTAGGAACAGATTCAAACTGTAACGGACATATTTGATGAGTCTTGATGAACGGTCACGAAGCCTCTATAAATACAAGATCAAGACCATCGACAAAATGTGTGTGAAGACGAGAAGGTTCGCTCTACGCATATCAGCTTACAAGAAGCAATCAGCTTAGATTCAAGGAATCACTTCAAAGTGTTATCAGCTTAGATTAAAAGCACATTTCCCTCAGTGTTTGAGAAAACTTTCATATCAGTTCTCACACACTCACACACCATCACTCACATATATATAAAATAGAGCGTATTGAAAAGTTGAGTGAGTCTTGCACAAAGACGTTAAACTTGTGTATGTAGTATTTAACACATAGACATTAAACAAGTGTTGGCTGGAAGGTATTTCCTTCAGTCTAAACTAGGAGTTCAGTTAGGCTGTAGGGTAAGTCCTAAGTTGAGTGAGTTTGTACAAGGCATTGTATAAATCAAAGTCTTCTAGTTGATTCTACCGAGGTGGTAGAAGGTGTTTGAAGTCTTCGAACATCCATAAATATATCATAAGTATTTAAATGTTTAACTATTGTTTTCAAATTGATTTGATCAGTTCAATCCAATATCAATTCAGTTCTCACCATAACTATACTGATAAAAGCAAGAACGGATCCCCCTTATTTCAGTTATTCAGTTCACACAGGTTAAAAGGCTTTCGAATTAATCAGCTTTCCTAGCGAAAGATTATTTCGATTGTCTTCCGCTTGGTTTAAAAACGAACTCGATTTAATTCATCGATGTTTACATTCTTAGAACACGAGCTATTGAAGCTCATTGAGAATATTGTATTTGAAGTACCCTCATATGTGTTAGAACAGATACCATCAATTGGTATCAAAGCCAGCTTTTCTAAGAACATTTGAAAAGTGCTATTTTAAAATATGTTTCAAAATTTTATTTAAAATGGCTTTCAAAATCTTTTTAAAAATTTTATATGATTTTACCGTGGGAAGAGAGAAGATCTTTGGATCCGCAACTAACATTGTAGTCACTTCTCTCGACTTCGTATTTTGTTGTTTTAGCAACTTGCGAGGTTTTGAGTCCAAACTGATAGCAGAATAGCTAAACTAATCAGCGGGCAAGATTTCATTTGCCAGCCTACTAGTTCAGCAGATCAATAGAAGAAATCCAACTACGCTGAAATGTTGGATGATTAGGAGTTTAATAATCAGCAGTGTACCGCCGCTTTATTACCATATCAGATCAAAGTAGATGATCAATGTGGTTCAGCTTCAATTGAATCCATTTTTTATCAGTTAGCCAGCACAGAGATCAAGTCCAAGGAAAATTAGCTGCTTTTCTGGCAAAGAAAACTCAAGATCGATGCAGCATTCAAAGCATTCAAGGCAACCAGTTGTTGATTTATTAAATTCTATTATGTATAAACTGACTAATATTTGATGTTGTTTAAAATTTGATATTGTAGTAGCAATTTTCCTAACACATGTTGATGTGCTTGAATGTGTGATACAAAGGACGCATATTTGATTAAATAAACATCATGTTTTTCCAGTTATTTTTTATTTAACTGAACTGTTATATTAAGATTTGTTGGTTAAACAGCTTGAATGTAAAAGATGCTAAAACTTCATTAAACTGCTTAAATGATTAAATTTTTAAGGGGGAGTTTTTAATTCAGTTCTTGAGGGTTAGGTTTCTTATCCCTCGAACTGAAAAATGTTTTAAACTCGTTTTTAACTCAATTCTTGAGGGGGAGTTTTCCTTAATTATCTCTCGAACTGAAAAATGTTTTAAACTCGTTTTTAATTCAATTCTTGAGGGGGAGTTTTCTTAAATTATCCCTCGAACTGAAAAATTCGTTTAAATGTTTTAATTTTTTTTTATTCTCACAAAGGGGGTGAATTATTATTAAATTTTTAACTTTTTTTTAAAATTTTATCTTTTAAAATCGCTTTAATTGCTCAAGTTTTGTGATCATCAAAAAGGGAGAGATAGTTGGAACATTTCATGTTCTCAATCTTGATTTTAATGTTAACAAAACTTATTTTTTTTCCTAATGAATTCACCTAAGTGCGCAGAAAGCTACAGAGCCAAAATTGAAGCTATCGAGACGCAAACTAAAACTACCAACTGATTTCCCAAACTGAACCAGTTCTACTGATTGTCCAACTGAACCAATTCGGATATCACTTCATATAACCCAAACAGCGGATCTCTGAAGCATTCTTCGGCTTAACCCATTCCTTAACGGCTTCTACCTTAGCTGGATCCACCTCGATACCACTGCTAGATTTATATAACCCAAAAATTCTACCTTCTCCAACCAAAATTCACATTTACTGAATTTTGCAAACAACTTGCGACTTTACAAGACCTGCAAAACTATACCCAAGTGCTCACTGTGCTTCTCATGGTTCTTCGAGTAGATGAGAATGTCGTTAATGAACACTTTGACAAACTGATCTAAGTAGGGCTGGAATTATCGATTCGTCAAGTCCATAAAATTGCTGGAATATTCGTCAATCCAAACGGCATTACGAAGAACTCGTAGTGCCCATACCTGGTTCTGAAGGTTGTATTAGTTTTACTTTACTATGACCAAGAATTCTGACTTTTCTCACAATTCCCAATATTAGAAAAGGAGGTTCAAACTTATCATATCTTACTTTTCTTATACTATACCCGTAATGTTCATCGATCTATTACATTAGCATTTATGCAGTTCAACCTAAGAAATCTTAGCACCAAAAGTTACTGATGAACTTCTATCTTTGGTGCTACATTCAAAAGTTAAACCTTATCTTAACCCCATAATAATATTGACCTACGATCCTTGAATCGAAGCTTTACCATACGACACCAAACTTACGTAACTTATCTATTTACAAGTACATTACAAATATAAAATTGTTCTTAATATTAAATTTCGAGTAACATTAATCCATAAAACCCCAAAATATACAATATCGATCTTCTGCTTAAATAATAAAACCTTCCTAGCATCAAACACATGCTTAAACTGTTTTCTTCCCAATTACATTATAGCTGAGGCCTAAGATACTTGAACCTTTCTCATTGGAACGAAGGTCACACTTTGACGTATCATCAATATTTAATTCATTCTAACGTGTAAAACTTAATAAGTTTCCCACTGTTAATGATGGACTAACCCTAATAAATCAACTTCACTTATAATCCATAGAATTTTAGAATCCTCATACAAAGGTTTTAGAGATCTTACTTGAAAAAAAAATCTTAATATTCGTCCATTGGTAACCTATGTTCAATACAACTAATTCCCTTTTGTTTTTATTTCACCCAATATCCCCGTATTAACACCTCTTTCCTAAACTTTAAATTAAAAATTACACAACCCAAGTAGTCTTAGGTAACCTAATTTCAGTACTCATATCCACTTAATCCCAAGTTTCTTAATGACTTACAAAGATTCCTCAAGACAAGGTGCCTGATAGGGCCTCTTGCCCTGCCTATCGACCTCAATGTCCCTCTGGTCCTGCACTGCCGCCAAAGCTCTCGACACAGCAACTGCATAAGTAGTAGGACCAGCAACTCTCACTTCACGGCACAAGATCGGCCGCAACCCATCAATAAAATGCCTCAGCTTCTCCCTGCCATCATTCGCAATCAGGGGTACAAAGTGACACCCCCTCTCGAACTTCCTCATGAACTCAGCTACGCTGCTGTCTCCCTAACGCAACGTCATGAACTCTCTGGTCAGGTGGCAGCGTACTTCCTCAGTGAAGTACTTGGAGTAGAAAGCTCTTTGAACCCATCCCAAGTCAGTGTTCGAAAGTTCACTGACACTGATGCGCTCTCCCACCACAGTCTGGCGTCCCCTGTCAGTAGAAACGTGGCACACCTGACCCTGTCTGCATCCTGCAGCTCCATAAACGCAAAGATCACCTCGATAGACTTAATCCATCCTTCCGCTATCATCTGGTCAGTAGTCACCGAGAACTCCTTTGGGTCCATCCTCTTGAACCTTTCATAAACTGCCTCTGGCCTTGGCCTCGCCCCTGTATCAACTACAGCATTGATCCCCGCAAACTGTTTGAAGAGCTGAGTCATACCTGCAAGCATCTGTGCCTGCATATCAGGAGGCGGGCGAGGAGAAGTGACCATATCCTCATCCCTAGCCTCTCTATTCTCACCACCTGACACACGGGTAACTATACGTCTAGGAGGCATATTGTTCCAATATTTACCCAACACGTAAACCCAACATGCATGAACATAATATCTATATGAAAAGAAGCACGTAATTCGAGCTTAAAACATGTACATGCTGAAATCATGACTTGAAGCATACTACACGAAAGAATTTAAAACATTAAAACTTACAGACTTGAGGTGTGACTTCGTGAGTTTCTCGCAACTGGCAGTAGGCATAACCCTTTAAAAGAACACCGCTCTAATACCAACTGTAACGTACCGTATTTTAAACTACTTGAAATATGCGGAAAAAAAAAAATTTCTTAATTAAATAATAAACATTCAAATTGCAATAAAAATAATCTGCTCCTCTAAAATATTTGAAATAAAACAACTACAATCAAAGTTTGCAAAAGAACTTGTTTAAACATCAAAAAGTAATCTATTAAAAATCAGAGTATTTGATATGTGCATAAAAATATCTTAAAACGTAAGCGGTCCTCGGGTTTAGCCCCCCGCACAGTCCGAGCCAACTCACTGATCCCCACCTCTCGTCTCCTCGTACTCATCCTCACCTGCATCAATCAATTCTAGTGAGTCTAAAGACTCAACATGTATAAACTTAGAATAACAAGTAATACATAATAAAACCACGTGCATTTTTTTTAAAGTAAGACGAACATATTTGAATATGAACGTACTTACATAAACATAGACGTGATATCATAACGTAAAACTTTACATAAACATACTAGCATCGTACATACTTGGACATACATAAACATAATCATTTTGCGTAGATATATGTTACAAAGCAATTGACCAGTAACATAAATGCGTCTGATCAGACTAAACAACAGTACTGGGCTGGCAGGGATGTCCACTATTACATACATAAGATCCCCGGTCATACTTTACCGGGTGGATTGGTCCCTGGTCATAGTTTACCGCTTTCCAATCCTGATCAAACCCGGTCTGTAATGCCCGAGATTTTATATCACGTTAAGCTGAGATTATTGATTTTGAATTGATGTAATTATAGACGGACCATTCCGAGACTAGATTGGGCAAAGCATATGATTATTCAATTTTTTTTGGACAGAACTATTGGCGCCCGAGCGGTATAAAGTGACCGCCTGAGCGCCAATGTTCAATAAGATGATCATTTGGACAGAACATCTGGCGCCCGAGCGGTAGAAAATGACAGCCCAAGCGCCAGTGTACAACAAGTTAAGTCACCGTACAGAGTGTTCAGCGCCCGAGCGGTAATTCATGACCGCCCGAGCGCCGCCTGGAATTTTGAAAATGAGCCACGTTTATCAGCAATGCAAGTTTGATATGTATATATATATGAAAATGGGTTCATTCTTTCAGATTTTCAAGAGAAAGAATCGAAGAAATTCCTTCAAAGTTCCTTCAAGCTTAAATTGTGATTTTGCAAGGTTCGATTATCCGAATTTTAATCCGAGTACAGTTCTGAGATCCTCGTGACAAGAACTTCAACTAGACGTAAGTTTTATTGAATTTTGATATGGTTTGAAATTATGGTATTGTCAGAATCGGATAGGATTGATATATGATGTTCTTGAGATATTAGACATCGTAGAATCAAGAACAGATTGAAGAACAGATTGTTTATAAATTTGTTATGATTTTTCAGTGATGGAATTGAGATTATTCAGATTTCTGAGATTATGGATTTTATTGGATATTGGTTATGATTTGTAATTGATATATATTGTTGTCTGAGTTGACGGGGATATCAAGACTATACTGTTCTGCCGTCGAAACAGAATTAGATTGAGTATTGATCAGAATCAGTATTGATATGAGTTGTATATTGATATTGTTCTTATTCAACACGTCATTTCAGATTGGTATTGACAGCTTCGAATTCAGTTCTTCGACTTCGTCAGAACTACGACAAGAAAGGTATAAATCAATGTTAACCAGGAAATCGACTTGAGTCAGATTGGACTTGAGTTTCTCTAAATCACATACGTGTACGTTATTGTTTTCATACCTTTATGTTATTTGAATGAAGATGCTTAGTCTATTGATTTATAGAAATGCAGAGAATAGCAGATAGATATTGAGTGAGAGTCACTAACAGAGGTACCAGATTTTGACGGAGTGGTCACTGGCCCATTGCACATTGTAAGAATAGGCATTGGCGGATATGCTAAGTCTATGGCGGATATGCCAAGATAATGGATATTTGAATTATATCAATGTTGCTTAGGAATGGATCGATTCCTATCGCGGAGATTTGGTATATTGTAATATCCAGGAACCGGGATCCCTAGAATCGAAATGAGTCAAGTCTGAGATGACGAGTCAAAGAGTTTTATCTGTATTCACTAATGTGTCATGAATTATAATTTATGTTTTGTGATACATGGTTTATGATTTTATGCATTGCATAGATTCATTGTTTATACTGGGATTATATTCTCACCGGAGTTATCCGGCTGTTGTCTTGTTTGTATGTGTACATGACAACAGGTAGGACAGGATCAGGGTCAAGAAGAGGATGAGAGAAAGGACAAGTTAGCGTGGTGATCCGGATCAGGAGTAGATAGGTTTCAACACTTGATATATAGTAGTTGAACCCTAGTTTAGTTTGTTATATGCTATGCAATACTTGTACTTTTATACTGATGTATATAATAGATTTATTCCATTACGTTCCGCATTTTAAAAAAAAATTTAGACCCTGTTTATCTTAATTGATTGAATTATTCCCAAAGAATGATTAAGACATGAATTAACGTCCGGATCCCCACAGCAGGTGGTATCAGAGCCGTAGGTCTAGAACTGTAGATTCTGTTGACTTAAATAGAAGCTAGTATGCGGGGTAGATTGAGTTTTCTTTCCTGCTTTTGTGTGCTAGCATGATTACTGCTTTTAGTATTACATGTTTACCTGATTATCTGATTTGATTGGTAAACTGTATTAATTGAGAATGAATCAGAACAGATTCTTGATCAGCAGTAAGATGATCGGAGGGAGGACTGAACTGAAACAGATTTGTTGTATTGGGGTACTAATTCTTTTGATAATCAGATATGCCTCCCCGAAGAATCCCAGAACAGGGCAGTACTTCGGCTAATCCGATGTATGTGACAGCAACTCCGATGGAAACGTTATTAAAGAGATTTCAGTCGTTTAAACCGCCAACCCTGAAAGGAACGGAGACTTTTGTTGACTATGAGTGTTGGTTAGATGACATTGAGATGCTGTTTGATTCGTTGGATTACATTGATGAGCGGAGAGTTAAATAGATTGGGCACCAGTTGCATGATGTTGCAAAGAACTGGTGGATCACGACAAAGAGAGCGTTGGAGCATCGAGGTACGAATATCACTTGGAATGTTTTTAAGACTGAGTTCTATCAGAGATTTTTCCCAGTGTCGTACAGGAAAGACAAGGGGGCAGAGTTTGCAAATCTGAGTTAGGGTCAGCTGAACATTGAAGAGTATGTGGCCAAGTTCTCTACTTTGCTGCGTTTTGCTCCACATGTTGCTGAGAATGACGAAGCTGTTGCTGATCAGTTCATTAATGGCTTGAATCCTGAGATTTTTACATTGGTGAACACAAGGCGACCGAACAACTTTGCTGATGCCCTGAACAGAGCAAAGGGAGCTGAAGCTAGTCTTATTAGACAGAAAGGAGCTTCGTATGTTCCTTCAGCATCGAGACCACAGCAACCTCCTCCCAGATTTGAGAGTGGTAGCAGCAGTAGTGGAAAGAAAGATTTTCTGAAAGCCCGAGGAAAACAGTTTAAGAAGTCGGGCAGCAATTCTTCTAGCTCCAGTGGTTCCAGACAGAGCCAGAGTTATACCGTAGTTTACTTCAGAACTTGCAGAGGGAGACATCCCACTGAGCAATGCCAAGGAGTGATTGGTTGTTGCCTTATCTGTAGACAGCAGGGACACTTTGCCAGAGTTTGTCCACAGATAGGTTCCCAAGGATCCCAGGGAGCAGAATCAGTTGGATCAGTGGCTCAGACTGATAGACGATCATCAGCTGTACATTCTTTTCAGCCACCACCATCCACCCAGTCACAGCAGAGGCCAGGAGGAAGCCAGATAGCTAGCCAGCCTCCTAGACAGCAGGCCAGAGTATTTGCTTTGACAGAGGAGCAGGCTCAGGAAGCACCAGACGATGTTGTTGCAGGTAACTGTTCTTTATGTGGTTATCCTACTTACGTATTGATAGATACAGGTGCTTCTCATACATTTATATCTGAGAGATTTGCATTGAGTCATGCATTACATGTTGAGTCCTTATCTGCTGTAGTGTCTGTTTCTTCTCCGTTGGGGAAAGGTTTGATATCCGTGAATTCGGTTAAACATTGTACAGTACAGTATGAAGGGCATGAGATTGAGTTAGATTGTATGGTGCTTGGGTTGTCTGATTTTGACTGTATTATCGGTATTGATATGTTGACCAAGTACAGAGTTACCGTTGATTGTTTTCATAAGATTGTGAGATTAAGACCTGACATGGCTGATGAGTGGAAATTCCACGGTAAGGGTTCTAGAGCTAGAATTCCTTTGATATCTGCATTATCTATGACTCGATTGTTACAGAAAGGAGCAGATGGATTCTTTGTCTATTCAGTTGACGTACTGAAATTGAGCCCATCATTGGCTGACTTGCCAGTGGTGTGTGAGTTTGATGACGTCTTTCCAGATGAGATTCCGGGATTGCCTCCGATTCGAGAGATAGATTTCAGCATTGAATTGGTACCAGGTACAGTTCCGATTTGTAGAGTTCCGTACAGAATGTCACATATTGAATTGAAAGAGTTGAAGGAGCAGTTAGAAGATTTACTGGCCAAGGGATACATTAGACCGAGTGTTTCTCCTTGGGGTGCTCCAGTGTTATTTGTGAGGAAGAAAGATGGGTCAATGAGACTTTGCATTGACTATCGGCAACTGAACAAGGCTACGGTAAAGAATAAATATCCTTTGCCTCGTATTGATGATTTACTTGATCAGTTGCAGGGTTCTTCTGTTTACTCCAAGATCGATCTGAGATCTTGATATCATCAGTTGAGAGTCAGATATTCTGATATCTCGAAGACAGCTTTCAAAACAAGGTATGGACATTATGAGTTTATTGTCATGCCGTTTGGGTTGACGAATTCTCCAGCTGTTTTTATGGGTCTAATGAACCGTGTGTTTCAGAAATATCTCGATGATTTCGTAATTATTTTTATCGATGATATTTTGATTTATTCGAAGAATATGATTGAGCATGCTGAGCATCTGAGAATTGTGTTGAGAACTTTAAGAACTGAGAAGTTATATGCAAAATTGTCGAAATGTGAATTCTGGTTGAGGCAGGTTGTATTTCCGGGTCACATCATATCCGAAGATGGTATTTCTGTTGATCCTAGCAAGGTTGAGGCCGTGATTTCTTGGCCGAGACCGACATCAGTGTCGGACATACGCAGTTTTATGGGTTTGGCAGGATATTATCGACGATTCATTAAAGATTTTTCCAGTATTGCTAAACCAATTACGCAGCTGACTCAGAAGAATGCTCCATTTGTCTGGTCTGAGGAGTGTGAGTCCAGTTTTGTTGAGTTGAAGAAGAGATTGACCAGTGCACCGATATTGACTATTCCGTCAGGTGCTGGTGGATTTGTTGTATATTGTGATGCTTCTCACAGAGGATTGGGATGTGTTCTGATGCAGCGGGGACATGTCATTGCCTATGCTTCGAGACAGTTGAAGCCACATGAAACTCGCTATCCAATTCACGATCTTGAATTGGCAGCTATTGTATTTGCACTGAAGATATGGCGACATTACCTCTACGGTGAGAAGTTTGAGATTTATTCTGATCACAAAAGTTTGAAATATCTGTTTTCGCAATCAGAATTGAATATGAGACAAAGAAGATGACTTGATTTGCTGAAAGACTTTAATTGTGAAATCAAATATTATCCGGGAAAGTCCAATGCAATGGCTGATGCCCTAAGTCGAAAGGTATGTTCTTTATCCTTATCGACGATTGGTCTTTCGAATTTGATAGAAGATTGCTGTTTGTCTGGATTGGTATTTGAGACAGATAGTAGACCATTGAGATTATATGCTCTTCAAGCCAAACCAGAGCTGATTTTGAATATTAAAGCCGCTCAGAAAGTTGATCAGAATGTACACAACTCGATATCGATGGTCAGAGCAGGGCATCGATCAGAATATCAGGTATGTGAGGATGTACTGTATGTGAATAATCGATTGGTTGTGCCAGATGTTTCATAGTTGAGACAACAGATATTGTCAGAGGCGCATAGCAGTCGATTCAGTATTCATCCTGGTGGCAAAAAGATGTATAATGACTTGAAAAGACAGTTCTGGTGGAAACAAATGAAAGCTGATATTGCAGAGTTTGTATCCAGATGTATGAATTGCCAGCAGGTGAAAGCAGAGAGAAAGAAACCAGGAGGTCTACTGTAGAGTTTGTCTATTCTTGAATGGAAATGGGATCACATTTCCATGGATTTTGTAACGCAGTTACCGAGATCCTCCCGAGGTTGTGATGCGATTTGGGTTGTGATTGACCGATTAACCTAATCCGCATGTTTTATTCCATACAAGATGACGTATCGACATGACCAGATGGCTGAGATCTATGTCAGAGATGTGGTCAGATTGCACGGAGTGCCGAAGTCGATCGTATCGGACCGTGATCCTCGGTTTACTTCGTACTTTTGGCAGAGTTTACAGCAGGCTCTTGGGACGAAGTTGCATCTGAGTACCGCATATCATCCACAAACCGACGGACAGTCAGAGCGGACTATTCAGACACTGGAGGATATGCTGAGAGCTGTAGTGCTTGACTTTAGCACTAGTTGGCAAGATTCATTGCCACTTTGTGAGTTTTCGTACAACAACAGCTATCAGACGAGTATTGAGATGGCATCGTTTGAAGCGTTGTACAGAAAGAAGTGCAGATCCCCTCTGTATTGGGAAGATATCTCTGAGGTACGTGAGATTGGACCTGATATGATCAGAGATATGACTGAAAAGTGAAGCTGATTCAGAAGAGAATGAAGACAGCTCAAGATAGACAAGCCAAATATGCCAATGTTCGACGAAGACCGTTGGTATTTGAGGCTGGAGACCGAGTATTCTTGAAGATTTCACCTTTCAGAAGAGTTGTCAGATTTGGCAAGAAAGGGAAGCTGTCTCCACGCTATATTGGGCCGTATGAGATTCTCGAGAAGATAGGAGATCGTGCATAAAGACTCGCATTACCGCCTTCTCTATTTGGAATACATGATGTCTTTCACGTATCGATGCTACGGAAGTATCTCCCTGATGATTCCCATCTTATGCAACCAGATGAAGCCGAGCTGGATGAGACATTGAGTTATATCGAGAAATCGATTCAGATTATCGATCATAAAGAAAAGAAGCTCAGAACAAAGACTATTCCACTTGTGAAATTTCAATGGACTCGTCATGGCATGGAAGAAGCTACCTGGGAGAATAAATCAGAAATGAGACAGGGGTTCCCAGAATTATTTCGCTGATGTGAGTGTTCTGATTAGCTTCTGTATACCTTCATATTTAATATGATTTGATTGCCTGTGATTTCGGGGACGAAATCATATCTTAGGGGGGGAAGAAATGTAATGCCCGAGATTTTATATCATGTTAAGCTGAGATTATTGATTTTGAATTGATGTAATTATAGACGGACCATTCCAAGACTAGATTGGGCAAAGCATATGATTATGCAATTTTTTTTGGACAGAACTATTGACGCCCGAGCAGTAGAAAGTGACCGCCCGAGCGCCAATATTCAATAAGATGATCATTTGGACAGAACATCTGGCGCCCGAGCGGTAGAAAATGACCGCCCGAGCGCCAGTGTACAACAAGTTAAGTTACCGTACAGAGTGTTCAGCGCCCGAGCAATAATTTGTGACCGCCCGAGTGCCGCCTGGAATTGTGAAAATGAGCCACGTTTATCAGCCATGCAAGTTGGATATATATACGAAAATAAGTTCATTCTTTCAGATTTTCCAGAGCAAGAATCGAAGAAATTCCTTCAAAGTTCCTTCAAGCTTAAATTGTGATTTTGCAAGGTTCGATTATCCGAATTTTAATCCGAGTACAGTTCTGAGATCCTCGTGACAAGAACTTCAACTAGACGTAAGTTTTATTGAATTTTGATTGGTTTGAAATTATGATATTTTCAGAATCGGATAGGATTGATATATGATATTCTTGAGATATTAGACATCGTAGAATCGAGAACAGATTGTTTATACATTTGTTATGATTTTTCAGTGATGGAATTGAGATTATTCAGATTTTTGAGATTATGGATTATATTGGATATTGGTTATGATTTGTAATTGACATATATTGTTGTCTGAATTGACGGGGATATCAAGACTATACTGTTCTGCCGTCGAAACAGAATTAGATTGAGTATTGATCAGAATGAGTATTGATATGAGTTGTATATTGATATTGTTCCTATTCGACACGTCATTTTAGATTGGTATTGACAACTTCGAATTCAGGAAATCGACTTGGTCAGAACTACGGCAAGAAAAATGTTAACCGGGAAATCAACTTGAGTCAGATTGGACTTGAGTTTCCCTAAATCGACGTTATTGTTTTCATACCTTTATGTTATTTGAAAGAAGATGTTTAGTCTATTGATTTATAGAAAAGCAGAGAATAGCAGATAGCTATTGAGTGAGAGTCACCGACAGAGGTGCCAGATTTTGACGGAGTGGTCACTGGCCCATTGCACATTGTCAGAATAGGCATTGGCGGATATGCTAAGTCATTGGCGGATATGCCAAGATAATGGATATTTGAATTATATCGATGTTGCTTAGGAATGGATCGATTCCTATCGAGGAGATTCGGTATATTGTAATATCCAGGAACCGGGATTCCTATAATCGAAATGAGTCAAGTCTGAGATGACGAGTCAAAGAGTTTTATCTGTATTCACTAATGTGTCATGAATTATAATTTATGTTTTGTGATACATGGTTTATGCTTTTGTATATGATTTTATGCATTGCATTGATTAATAGTTTATACTGGATTATATTCTCACCGGAGGTATCCGGCTGTTGTCTTGTTTGTATGTGTACATGACAATAGGTAGGACAGGATCAGGGTCAAGAAGAAGATGAGAGAAAGGACAAGTTAGTGTGGTGATCCGGATCAGGAGTAGGTAGGTTTCAGCACTTGCTATATAGTAGTTGAACCCTAGTTTAGTTTGTTGTATGTTGTACAATACTTGTACTTTTATACTGATGTATATAATAGATTGATTCTATTACGCTCCGCATTTTAAAAAAAAAAATTTAGACCCATTTATCTTAATTGATTGAATTATTCCCAAAGAATGATTAAGAAATGAATTAACGTCCGGGTCCCCACACGATCATACTTTACCGGGGTGGAGAGGTCCTCGGCCATGTTCACCGACTTCCAAACCCGTTCATAATTGGTCACAATACATTTAGCATACCTCAAAAACATAAATTATTTTTCTTTGCACGTCGAACATACTTAAAAATGTCGAGAGCTTCAAGAACACATCAAGAACGAATTTTAATAAAATTGCTGTTTGAGCAGTCCCACAAAAACGATCATAACACACTCATTTCTTATCCAAAAATTACGCATTTACTGTCAAATCAAAGGTATCAAAATTTTCTAGGTTTTATATGTTGAAACATTTTCATAAAATGGACCGATAAGTCGCAGTATTTAAAATAACAGAAGATGATAGATTTTATGACATAGAAAATTCACTACTTGATCAGTCCCACAAAAATGATCATAACTCACTCGTTTCTTGTCCAAAAATTATGAATTTACTGTCAAATCGAAGATATTAAAAAGTTCTACATTTTATATATTGAAGGTTTTCCCAGAAAAGCGACCAATAATTCTCAGTGTTGGAAAGTACAGCAGGCTCAGTTTTTGAGATCCAGAATTTTTATCCAAAATAATTTTAAACATTTTTTCTCAAACTTTTGCATAACATACACATGTTTTTCATACAATATACATCAAAATAATTACTATGACAAGATCGATGCGAAAACGAAAGAATATACATGCCTTTGATCTTTAAAACTCAAGAAACGGCGAATAACGAAGCGATGCGGTGCGGGAAACGATCTGGGTGAGTTGAGGCACGATTTTTCTACTAAAATCAACGCGTGGTTGCTGAAATTTTGAAAG
The DNA here is from genome assembly GCF_012295235.1 of Primulina huaijiensis. NCBI lineage: Eukaryota > Viridiplantae > Streptophyta > Magnoliopsida > Lamiales > Gesneriaceae > Primulina > Primulina huaijiensis. Next base: position 14,489,200 of record NC_133309.1, on the reverse strand, counting down.
AGAAAGGTGGAGATGGGGCTGCTGAATAAATAGCCTAAGAATCCTCCAAATTCTCTCCAAAAAATAAAAAATAAAAAGGGTGCAAGAGATGTGTTTGTGTGCAAAGACCAAGTGTGTGCGTGTATATGTGCACGTGTGTGTGATTGTAACGTGTATGTGTGTGTGCGAGTTAGTGGGTTTGTGGGGATTAAGAGACTTAATTAATAATTAACTTGCTAATTAAGACTACTAACCCACTATTAACTTTACTAAAAATCCAATAATTTAGAATAAAATACTGAAGTGATAACTTGGAAACTTTAAAAATCTTAAAATCATCTAATAATTAAATTAGGCTTTAAAAATACTAAAAACTTAATAAATCATTAAAATATCATTTTCTTGGATTTAAATAAAATACCGCATTTTAAAATTTCCTAAATCGTCGTCGGTCTCCTTTCCTCGATCTCGCATCGAATAATAGCCTAAAACATGAACTCAGAAAAATATTTTAACGTGCATCACATAAACATAAATAATTTAAAATAATGAAAATAAATAAATCACGTATTGCTAAAAATCATTTTAAACTTAAATAAATAATTTAACGATTTGAATAAATGCATGAGTTTTACGTGTACTGATTTCGGGCTCTACAATTCCAGTTCAAGACCAGTTCAGAGCATCAGTTAGGAACCGACAAGTTGCAGAACATGTCAAGCTTATCTAAGTGGAATCCCGCTGTGCGCATTTAAGAAAAGTAATTTTCCAGTCAAAAGACAATAATGAACGTTGCGGCAGAGCTTAAATTCAAGACGTTCCAGAATGGTTGTCATTAAGGACAAGACACAAATATCGAGCAACAGATTCAAACTGCAACGGACATATTTGATAAATCTTGATAAACGGTCACGATGCCTCTATAAATACAAGATCAAGACCATCAACAAAGTGTGTATGAAGACGAGAGGGCTCGCTCAACGCATATCTTCTTACAAGAAGCAATCAGCCCAGATTTAAGGGAACAATTCAAAGTTTTATCAGCTTAGATTAGAATTACATTTCCCTCACTGTGTGAGAACACTTTCGTATCAGTTCTCACACATGCACACACCGTAACTCACATATACAGAGAATAGAGCGATTGAAAAGCTGAGTGAGTTTTGCACAAAGATGTTAAACTTGTTTATGTAGTCTTTAACTCATAGACGTTAAACAAGTGTTGGCGAGAGGGTGCCTTCAGTCTAGACTAGAAGTTCAGTTAGGCAATAGGGTAAGTCCTAAGTTGAGTAGGCTTGTACAAGGCATTTGATAAATCAAATTCTTCTAGTGGATCCTACTCGAGGTTGTAGAAAGGGTGAATTAGGAGCAATTGAAGTCTACGAACAACCATAAACATATCTTGTGTACTTAACTGTTTAACTATTGTTTTCAAATTGATTTGATTTGTTCGAGCTAATATCATTTCAGTTCTAGCCATAACTGAACTAATAAAAGCAAGAACTAATCCCCCTTATTTCAGTTATTCAATTCACACAAGTTAAAAGGCTTTTAAATTAATCAGCTTTCTTTACGAAGGATTATTTCGAGTGTTTTCCGCTTGGTTTAAAACCAAACTCGATTTAATTCATCGATGTTTACATTCTAAGAACACGAGCTATTGAAGCTCATTGCGAATATTGTGTTTGAAGCACCCTCGCAGGATTTAGAACTGATCCCCTCATCTTTCAAACATCTTTCACACCATATTATGTATATTTAATTATGTTTGCCTGAGGAATATTATGCACCACTTTTATTTTATTTTGCACGACTTCCAGCAGCGGTTAGGGCATGACTAGGAGACCGAAGGGGGATGTGTGATGGTCCTAGGGTGGCTGCATGGTGGTTGGAACGATGGCTAGGGTGATCGCGTGAGCTTGGGGCCACGTATGGCTTGGAGGGTGACGGGTTGAGGTGTTGGCTTCTTGGGCCGCTAGGTTATGTCTAGCAGCATGTTTTGGGTTTGTTTTAGGTCCTAGGAGGGTCAACTAAGGTCTGGACATGGTGGCTAAGGGGATGGAGTTGAGGCATGCTAGGGATCGAACCAATTAGGGCTAGGGTTTTGTGCAGAAACTTTCAGAAGGTTCATAGGATGGTCTATTGGTCTAAGAAATATTTAGGATGTATTTTAAGATGTCATGTTAAGTTTGAATGGATTTGAGTCATCGTTTTAAGGTCTAAGGATAAATTGAGAAAGTTAGAGTTCGAGGGGCAAAATAGTTATTTTACACCTTAAAATGTTTGATGTCCTGGCTGTGCTTTGAATGTTTTAATAAATGTTAAAATGTTTAGTTCAAATGTTTATTGAATTTTATGATGAAACGTTAATGCTAAAAGACATGTTGCATACTTGGTTGAAAAGAAAAAAGATTTATATGTGCATGAATTTTTATAAGTGATGGAAATATGAAAAGTTTAAGGAGGTGAATTGATTGTGACTAATACGATGATACGAAGATAAGTAAGGCCAAATCTCAGTTGACGGGTGAGAATGTCACTGATGTTCCCGCCGCTCGATACCGTGGTAGTACGTAGAGAGATGTATCGACCTACAGCCAATACGAAAGTCACAATTGAGGATCTGAATTCAATAAAAAGGGAAACATATACGTATATGAGGAAAGAAAACATTGTATGATATGTTGAAAGGAAAATGTTAAAGTTTAAGTTCATGAAAAGCTATTTTATGTAAAAGTATTTTTCACCCTTGCTTGTGAATGTATATGTATTACTTGCTATCATGGTTAAGTTTTGTTGATTCTATAGACTCATTAGGTGTGATCGATGCAGGTGAGCATGAGATTGATGTTAACGGAGGTCTTAATGGTTGATCTTGCTAGACTGAAGGTGCACACAACCCAAGGACCGTCGCCAGTTTTTCGCAATTAAAATTATGTTTAAGATTTAAGCTACTTTAAAGATTTTATAACTTATGATTCTTTTGAGAAGTTTTTGAATGAATATCAGGGTTAAGTTTATTTTTGAAATAACGTTAAATTAGATTTGTTGCAGTTTTACTATTTTTTGTTCTGAATTAATTTGTTTTGCATTTTAAAATAATAGTTGGTCGGTTTATTATTAAATGGTGCAAAATATTTATATTTAAAATGCTTAGTGTGTCAGCCGAATGAATTAGAAAAAAAAAATAGTACTTTTTAAGTAAAACGAGTAGTGGACGTTTAACCCTTGGTGAATAGAGTACGGGGTGCTGTGGGCCTCCCTCATAATGTCTTCTCTCAGCGAATCACCGTTAGAAACCTTAGTGTATAAAGCTTACGGCCCTTAGTGTGTCGGTCGCGATATCGGACTAAGCCATCCTCAACAGTATACATTCGCAGACCCTTGGACTCATCCCTCTGCCTGCACTTCTGTAACTGCTCATCAGATGACTCCCCTGCTCGAATTCGGTCTCTCAGCGTTGACTGCACTGTTAAGGTAGAAAGATTAGGAGCATCGCTCCTCTCATAAAATGCAAGCTGAAATCTCTGCATCTCTGCCTGCAAAGGTCTCTGTACAGACAAATGTGCAATCACTGCAGTCTTTCTACTCAGTGCGTCGGCTACCACATTAGCCTTACCCGAATGGTAGCTAATGTCGCAATCGTAGTCCATCACCAGCTCTAACCACCTCCACTGTCTCATATTTAGCTCTTTCTGTGTGAAGGCGTACTTCAAAATCTTGTAATCTGTGAAAATCTTGCACTTCTCCCCATAAAGATAGTGTCTCAAAATCTTCAGGGAGAATACGACTGCTGTTAGTTCGAGTTCATGAGTCAGATAATTTTTCATGAACCTTCATCTGTCTGGACGCATAGGCTATCACTCTGTCATCCTGCATTAGAATTGCGCCCAAACAAAGCTTCGAAACATCTGTATATAGCACATACTCCCCTTGCACTGATGGCATAGCTTGAACTGGCGCTGAAGTCAATGCTTGCTTCAACTTTTCAAAACTTTCCTGGCACTCTGATCCCCAAATGAATTTTGCATTTTTATTCGTCAAGGCGTTCATGGGCAACACAATAGAAGAAAATCCCTAAATAAAAATCCTGTAATACCCATCAAATCCCATGAAAATTCGGATCTCTGTCACATTCTTAGGCACTAGCCAATCTCTGACTGCCTCAACTTTGCTGAGATCCACCTCGACTCCATCCTTGGAAATAATGTGGCCCAAGAATGCCAATCTGCCTAGCCAAAACTCACATTTTCTGAACTTGGCTTATACATGTTTGTCCTTTAAAGTCTGTAGCACAGTCCTCAAGTGCTCGTTGTGCTCCTCTCTGCTCTTCGAATAGATCAAAATATAGTCTATGAAAACTTCCACGAACTGATCCAGTTACGGCTAAATTACGCGATTCATGAGATCCACGAAGATCGTTGGCACGTCAGTCAGTCCGAAGGGCATCACCATTAACTCATAGTGCCCATAACGCGTCCTAAAAGTCGTCTTGTGCACATCAAACTCTCTCACCCTCAGCTGGCGATATCCTGATCGAAGATCTATCTTCGAAAACACTGAACTCCCTAAAGCTTATCAAATAGGTCTTCGATCCTGGGCAGAGGCTACTTGTTCTTGACTGGTCAAGTTTCGGGTTAATTCGGATTAAAACCGAGACCCCGGTCAAAGTTTTAAAACGAATTATAGAAGTTTTTGCATGGGCTCGAGTTTACGTCTATGAAACAAATATAAGTATGTTTTGAGGTGTTTTAAGTAGTTTGGTTGGCTTCGGGTCGAAATTTTGAGGCCTAGAGGTAAAATTGTCAGTTAGGGTTTCCGTGGCCAAAATGGTCATTTTGCACCCCGGTCGAGTTAGCAGTCTTGGAAGTGCACTGATCGCAAATTGACATGTTTTAAATTTATAAGTTTTTATGAACATGAATTTTTATGATAATATGAAAATACGTTGCATGCTTGATTTTAAGAAAATTTACGTATATGCATGATTTTATAAGTGATGAATATGATGATATGTTTTGAAGGAAGGGAGTTTGTTGTAACTAATATGAACACGAACATGAATATATAAGGCCAAGGCTCAGTGAATGGGTAATATTGTCGCTGATGTCCACGCTGTCGGGTACCACGGTTATACGTAGATGGATCCATCGACTAGAGCTATAACAACTAATGACCTGAATTGAAATAAAGAAAATGAACACGTATATGTTGACATGATGAGATATGTTATGGACATGTTTACGCTTTGACACATTATGTTTAAGCTCATGCTTTTAAGATTATGAAAGGTATTTTAATTGCAAAACTTTTCATTGTTGGATGCTATGTATATGTACTTGCTATCACGGTTCCGGTGTATTGAGTCTTTAGACTCACTAGGTGAGATTGATGCAGGTGAGCATGGTGATGTGGAGACTGGAGGTGCTGAAGACTGAGTAGGCAGAGATGGGTGTGGGTACATTAACCCGAGGACCTTGCATTTTTCCGCATATTATGATCATGAGACATGGGTGTATACAATATTTTAAATGTTTTTGCATCTCTTTATACGTTGATGATTTTGACAGACATTGAGTTATTTTAAAACAGTAGCCTAGGAGATTGATTACATTTTAAGATTTAATTAACTACAGTTAACTTTTATTCAGCGGTCGAGAGACTTTTTACAATACATTATTGACTGCTTTTATTGCATGCATGTGTTTGAGTATTTCCTGAAATATATATATATTTCAGTAGAATTTTAAGCAGTAGATATTTCATCTATCCTAGGGGCAGAGATCCTAGATTCTCCACCTTGATGGTACAACCCACTTTGATAGACCGTATTCGTAGTGGACAGTCATCCGACAAGCAATTGACAAATGGAAATCTAGGGACGAGTAGTGGACAGTCATCCGACAAGCAATTGACAAATGGCAATCTAGGGACGAGTCTAAGGGTCGTAAGCTTTATACAGTGAGCGATGGGATTATAAGATATAGTGGAAGGATTTAGGTGCCTAGAGATGAGTTGATTAGAGGAGACATATTGTCATAAGAGCATACAACACCATATTCCAAACATTCAAGAGGCACCAAGATGTATAAAGACTTGCAGACGCTTTATTGGTGTCCATGAATGAAATGAGACATTCGACTCTTTGTATCTGAATGTCTAACTTTCCAGCAGGTAAAAGCAGAGCATCAGTGACCAGCAGGGATTCTCAAACCTCTTCCTATCCCCGAGTGGAAATGGGAGAACATTACCATGGACATCGTAGTTGGGTTGCCATAGTCAGTCAGAGGATCTAACGCTATTTGGGTATTCCTTGATCGTCTTACCAAGTCGGTGCATTTCTTGCCGGTAAAGACGACCTTTTCGATGACACATTATGCAAAGCTTTATATCTGCGAGATAGTCGGATTACACGGGATCCTAGTTACCATCCTATCTGACAGAGATCCGAGGTTCACATCATCCTTTTGTAAGAGTTTCATTCCTCAATGGGGACGAATTTGCTAATTAGTGCAACATTTCATCCTCATACATCTGGTCAGTCCGAGAGGTGATACAGATTTTAGAAGACCTATTGCGAGCATGCGTGATCGATTTCCACGGGAGTTGAGAATTGAAGTTACCTAAAGTGGAGTTCACTTATAACAACAGCATTCAGTCATCTATAGGTATGGGTCCCTACGAGGTAATATATGGAAGTATAGATCGCCTATTCACTGTGAAGAAGTCGATGAGAGATTAGAAATGTGGTCCAGAGATCATCAGCAGACTGTAGACATAATAGTCAAAATCTAGAACAGATGAAGACTGCTCAGAGTCGTCAAAAAAGCTACGCTACAAGAGAATGAGGAACCTCGAATTGGCCATAGGACATCACGACTTCATAAAGATAACACCTATAAAGGTGTTATGAGATTTGGGAAGAAAGACAAGTTAAGTCCGAGATTCATAGGACTACTCAAGATTCTCAAGAATTGTTTTGTAAACCTTATCGAGAACGAAATTTATTTGGGGGGAGGGAGAAGGAGCTGTAGTGCCCAAAAACTAAAACACGTAAACCACATAAATGATTGAATTAATTTATTTAGCTAGTAGATAATTTCAGCAATGCATGTTATGTGATAAATTATCTTAAAAGTAAATAATTTTATTTTATTATGCAATTTAAAATGTTTTCATGAGTTTTAGTTTTTAGACGAATATTCGATGTCGAACTAGGAAAGAAGACCGGAAACGATTAAAATGTTAAAAATTTAAGTTATATTTTTATTTTAAGTCAAGAAAATAGTAATTTAAAGGATTTATAAATTTTAGCATTTTAGGGTCAAATTAAATTTACTGAGTGAAATAGAAATGTTAAACATTTTATTTATCATCGGGTTCTATCACGCCCCGTGTCCGAAGCGTCAGTGACATCCGGCATTGTTTAACAACTACTTGAAAACAATTAAGCCTCGTATCGAATTGCCAAAAATCAGTCTTTTTTCATAAATAAAACATTGTCTTTACACTGACAATAGAACAAAAATTACATCAGAGTTTTGCGGAAACGAAACAGAAGAAAAGAATAAAAATCTCAATTCTTGGGCTTGACTTTCGATCACCATCCCCAGAACGCTTCCTGCTCCTCCTCATTCATCTGTTCTTCATTTTTATCTGAAATTTGTAAAGGGTGAGTGTTTTGGGAAACACTGAGCAAGTGGGGGGTCGATCGATTTCCAAAGATACATATAGATCTTAATCTTTAAAACATTTCTTTAACATAATTTCAAAACTTAATATTCTTAATTTGACAAGACGGAAACGAATCGAATGAAGGACAGAACTTATAGAACAAAACAGAAACAACTCAGATCATTTCAGAATAGACAAAACACTGTTACTCATCTCATTTCCATGGTCAAATTGTCCCCAATATGTTAGTCCTCTAAGGGGTGAGGCCAGAACTAGGTTTTATACCCACCGGTGGGGGCCAGACAGAAATGGTTTTATACCCACAATTGGGGGCCAAACAGAAATGGTTTTATACCCACCATTGGATGCCAGACAGAATCACAATTCTCGTCCCATTTCAAATTGAATTGTAACAGTGTAAACAGAATTCAGAAGTAACAGACAGAACTTTTCAGATTTTCAGATTTCAGAGTTTTCATACGGACACAGCGGAATCAAAGGAATTCGAAGCATAGAAGAAACACATAATCGATCGTAATTTTAAACAAAACAGATAGCCATTTTCGAAAATAACGACACACATATATGCATGTCACATTATTTATATCAAAGTTTAAAAATACAACAAAATATGTAACAAAAGCCCACTTACAGTAGTTTTTCGAAGGTAGGTTCGAAATTTGCAGAGTTTGACACGAAATTTCCTTCCAAAAATTTGGCAGCACTTCGACGTAATCTCAACAAATACTGTCTTCAATTAGGCAGCACCTCGACGTAGAACTTCTAGCACTTGACTGCACGAAACCTTCTTCTTTCTTCCTTGCTAGCCTTGGCCGAAATTTTGGAGAGTTTGGTGGAGGGGTGAGGGCAGAAATTTTTAGGCTTTTTGGTGTAGTTTATTCAGCATATAGAGGTGCTATTTATAGGTGGATGTTGGCCTTTTCCCCTACCCTATTGGCCGAAACTTGAAGCCCAAGAATGGTCTTGAATGTGCTCATAATGGTGGTCAAAGGAAATCCAAGCACCAAAGGTCTTTTCCTTCATCATTAATGTGTCCTGGTCTCTCACCTCCTCCCTTAGCTCCTTCATGGATTATCTCAACGGTCATTTCTTGCATACTTAATTTGTCCTAACCTTTAGCTCATCTCTTAGCTTCTTCCTTTGTTATCTCAAAGGTTGTTTCTTGCATAATAAATTTGTCCAAATCCTTAGCTCATCTTTTAGCTCCCTTCTTGGTCTTGTTAGGACAAGCTTGGTTGAGCTGAAAGATCGAGTCCTTGAGCTGGGGTATTACTCCTCCAGTGACAATACTTCAATGGATGCGGTTATTTGCAGCTCGGCTTCATGTTGAGTTAATCTCCGAGCTTTGAAGCTACTTCCTCGAGTTATGTTAGCTGAAAATCTAAGTTCATATTTAAGTTTATAGTTAGAATGAAAGTTTTTTTGAGCTTAGATTAAGCTAAATTTTAACTTTATATTTCTTACATTATTTGCTTCGGATCGAAATTTTCCGGGTTCTCACAGGCTCCCTCTAGGATCTTTTCCCGTAAACGGGCTCCCTCTGAGGCCTTTTCCCTCACGATATTCTCAAAAATCATATATCATATCCTCTTTGTAACAGTCAATTCACATCCTTCAAAACATTTTTCATTTCTTTTTAAATCATAAAATATCATGACTTCCCAAAAGTAGCATTTTAACAGTAAAAATTACAAATCTTTACCATAAATCATAAAATATCATATTTTTATCAAAATCATCATAATATATCGTTATACATGCACTATGACCCTTCGGGACGCTGCCAACCCTTTTCGTAATACTCCGGTGTAAAAAGACCGTTTTGTCCCTGGACGTAAAATTTCTCGATTTTCACTTTTTCTTACTTTCATTGACTTTAGACCATCCCAAATAATTATTTAAGCTTAATGTTATTTTTTAATATTTTTATTTGGCTTAAATTTGAGGCTTTCGATTTAGTTTTCTATTTACTAATTCGTAAAGCGTTTAATTCCCGAATTAATTCAAACTTTAATATTTTAATCCCAAACTTTTATCATGAACTTTTCATACCTAAATTACCCTTGTGAACCGTGAACCGACTCCCATGGACCATGATTTGACCCATTTTCTTTTTCCTAGCCTGGGCTGAACCCTAGTTTATTCCACTCGAGCCAACCTTTGTTTTTGTTGAACAATCGCCGAGCCACCTCGACCCATCCCATGTCCAGGACACCAAGGGACACTACCAAACCCTCCTAGACCATGCACCAGCCCTCAGCTTATAAGACCTGCAGCCGTGCGCAAGACTCCTAAGTCGCGACCCTCCCTCATAAAGCCAACCCCCGTTTTCCTCGAGCCGCCATGGCCCAGCTCCTGTCTAGGCCCCATAGGGACCCTACTGACCACGTATATCCTAAATGACCAACCCCTAGCCCATGCATAGCCCTTGGCGCACATGAACAATTGCCGAGCGAATTTCCCTCAAGCCACCTTGGCCCAAGCTGCACAAGTCTCTGTCCCGACCCTTGACCATTATCCCTAGACCCTAATGGACCATCCTAGACCAACCCAGCTGAGCCACGAACCACTGCGTTCGGAGCCGGACCTATGGCATGGGAAGAGTACTTGAACTCATGGACTCTTCCCCACTGACTATACGTGCTAGGACTCCTCCTAACACTGAACCATGTCCATCACGGCCCTTTCCCTAGCCCTGTCCGAGCTGCATGCGAGTTCCCCACCTAGCCGACCCCAAACACCATAAAACCAATGAGGAAACCCTAGGTTCGTTCCTTCCTATCCAAGCTCGATTCCAGTCTTTGTTTCCATCGTAAATCATCCTTGTTCTATCCATAATTCATCCTATGTTGGCTGTCATTCCCTTGGAAATCATAACGTTTTCAAAACAAGCGTAAAAGAATAAAAAATTTGAAAATATTTGTACTATATTTAAGTGAATCATGCATACGTACTTTTCATGCAAAAATAAACAAAACATGCATAATTTGGTTTGAATGATGCGTCAAAGGGATTTAGAGACATGCCTTTGCATTTTAGAATGCTCGAATATGCGATCGTCGGCGTGGGTTGCGAAGAAAAATGAATGGACGACAAAGACTCCTTGTTTTCTTCCCTCAAAGTTTAGAAAATATGTGTGTGTGTGGTGTGTTTAGTATTTCGGCTGGTATGTGAGTTTAGAAGCCTAGGTTTTTATTTTAAAGACTTTAATTTGTATGATAATGGGCTTGGGTTTTGGGCATTCAAGTTTAGGAGCAATTTGGCCTACTCAAAATAGGTAAATTGGGCCCAATAACACCTATTTAATTGAAAATAAAAGTTCATAAATCATGCACTTTAAACAATTAAGCATAGAATCATGCACTTTAAACAATTAAGCATATAAAATATAACAATTAAGTATTTAAAATCAATTAAGTAAAATAAATATACAATTTAAATCATTTGCAAGTATGCGATTTACGTGGGTTGACTTTTTGGACGTTACAGTTTCGAGTTAGGATCGATTGGAAGTCGTACGGAACGCGTAGGTGCCATAGCGTCACTTTTGGGACAGCTTGTGTTTATACGGTTTTTTGGGCATGGTATGGGGTTCAGACATAGTTCGGGGCTGGTTTAGGGCCTTGGACAGTAGATTAGGATGTATTTTACGTAAGGGTTGTGAAACGTCTGCTATTATTATTGCTTAAAATGTACTACAATTTTCTTTTTTATAACCTCCCATGATTTTGGCCGAACACTTACAAAATATATAAATATTTTGACACCATTTAAAAATAAATCAACAAACTAATATTTGAAACTCCAAAGAAATAACTCAAAACATAAAATCGTCAAATGTTTTACCAACCTAAAAATCAATAAATTTCAAAAGTATAGCCCATACAAAACATCTCAAAAATCTCTCAAAAAGCATAAATAAATAGTCATAAAAATATTAAACGTCAATCATAAACTTAAATCATAAGTACGGAAACTAGAAGCGCTGGTCCTCGGGTTATGCGCACCTTCAGTCCAGTCAGGTCAACCATCAAGACCTCCATCAAACTCACTTGCATCCATCACACCTAGTGAGTCTAAAGACTCAACACACAATAATCTTTATAACGAATAATACGTATAAAACCACAAGCAACCGTGAAAATACTTTTACGTAAAAATATCATTTTCATTACATGCGTAACATGAACCTCAATCTTTTCCTTTTTTTTCCTCATTTCATAACATAAATCCTTTCATCATGATCATAAAATTGTTTTCCTTTTTATTGAATTAAGATCATTAATTGTTACTTTCCTCATCCTCAAAAATCGATGGATCCATCTACATGTAACCACAATACTGGGCGACGGGGACACCAGCAACACTCTCACCGGTCAACTGGGCCTTGGCCTATCCTCATCGAATGGAAATACGATCGTCGTGCTTCTTCTGGGGCTTTCTCCCATAAATGGGCTCCCTGTGGGGCCTTTTCACTCACGATATTACTATTCATATCATCATATCCTCAATAGTCACAATTACTTCACTTACTTCAACGTTTTACATTTTCATCACTTTATAAAAATCATGCATTTAATATCCTTTTCTTTTAAAAACAAGCATGCAACATATCCTTTTAACTTTATCGTTTCATCATAAATTCCATAAATGAATCATAAAATTCCATAAACCTTTAAAATAAATATTTTAGCATATAAAAATCCTTAAACATTTAAAATAATCATAATAGCATATAAAATAACATTCAGAGCACTGCCATGACGTTTACTAATTTTGGGTGTAAAATTTTCGTTTTACCCCTAGACGTAAAATTTCACATTTTCTACTTTTTCTTGACTCTAACATGTCCCAAATAATTATTTAAGCATAAATTAATTTTCCCATAATTTTATTAAGCTTAATAATAGATTTTTTTAATTAATCCTTAATTATTCGTTTTTAAAGCGTTTTAATCCTAAATAATTTCAAACTTTAATATAAAATTCCTAAATTTAAAACATAGACTTTTTATATTATTTTAGCCCTCGTGAACCACGACTCGACCCCCGTGAGCCGTGTTTTGAATTAATTATCACAAATAAAATCCCTGAGTGTTCGAACCAACCCCCTTTGAGCCATTTTTATTTTTCAACAAGCCAAGCTCAAGCCGCCCCTAGCCATCATCGAACCAGCCCTCCCTTAAACCCTACTGGACCCTAGGACTTGACCCCCAACTTGAACCCGAAGCAACGCTCCCAAGTACAAGCTGCGGCCGAGAGTTCACTCGACAATGACTTCTTAGCCTCGCGCCTAGGACGTAGCCCACGGCCCAGCCCTTGAACCAACCTCTAGTGCACCTACCTAAGACCCTAAGGACGCACCATAGCCTAGCCCAAAGTCCCCAGACCGAGCCATCATCCCTGCGCAAGCCGCTGAACCCTACGCGCTTTACATAATGTTCTCGGGTGGGAGTCCTAGCATGCTAGGACTCCTCCCACCCCTCTTGACTCGAGCCCTAGCATGGCTAGGGCTCTTCCGTTGACTCAACCAGACCCTGGCCGAGCCTTGGCTCCAAGCCATGACCCAGCCAAGCGCCCAAGTTCAAAAAACGATCACCTAAGTTCCCCTTGACAGAAGTGGTTTCCAGCTTGCATGATTCGTGTGTGCAGCATTTCGGTGATGACTTAGGACTCCCTAAGATCATGTAAAAACATCCCTTGATCATAGCCTAGGTCATGACAGCCCCTTAAACACATGAAAACGTGAATTTGGATCATAGGGTCATGAGTTAATCCCATGTGCATGCCATATTACGAAAATATTAACAAGAACCCTATGCTTTTCATGAAAACATAATTTAAAACAATAATACGATGAGATAGACGAGAAAAGGAGATGTATGGCGTGCTTTTGCTTTTTAGACGCATGAATATTCGATGGCGATGCGAAAAACGACGGTGGAGAAAACCCTAGGCTCAAATATTTCCTTGAAGCTTCGAAATTTCTCTTCAATATTGTATGTGTGTGCCGCGTACTTTGGAGAGAATTTGGAGTGCAAAATTCAAGAAAGTGGCGTGTAGCATGAATGGTTATGGGGAGGGTTTTGGGTATTTTTTACTTAATTAATCATTAATTAAGCTTAGGCCCATTAAGCATACAAATTAGGTCCATTAGTGCTTAATTATAATTTCATTAAAATATTGAAAATAGTTTTGTTTAAATAAGTTTGTGAATTTATTAGTCGGGTTGCCAAAACGTTAGTATTTTTGTTGAAAAACCAACACCGATAAAATTTATGTCTCGACATATAAATTCACCTTAAAACCCCTTATTTTCAAAAATATGAAAAAACATCACTCATATTTTAAATAATTAAAAATAATTATTTCATAAAAACATTTTACGTTTTTCAGCCCTCGGTCTTTGTTCCTCGATCGCAACTCGAATAACTTTTAAAAATTCATTTTAATGCATGTACGTAGAAAAACTACTAAAACATCAGGTTAACATGTCACATAATCAATTTATCAATTAAAATCATTTAATTACTCATTTTTCATATTTCCTATATTTGAATGCATTTGGATTACGTTGTCTTAATTTTTGAACCTTACAATCTCTCCCCCCCTTAAATTAAATTTTGTCCTGGAAATTAGAACTTACCGAATAGCTCGGGATAGCGACTCCTCAAGTCCTTCTCGGTTTCCCAAGTAGCTTTTTCTTCCGAGTGATTCAGCCACTTGACCTTGACCATTGGAATGACTTTGTTCCAGATTCTTCTTTCCTTCCTTGCCAAGATTTGGACAGGTCTTTCTTCATATGTCATATTTGGAGTCAATTTTAGAGGTTCATAATTTAGCACATATGATGGATTCGACATGTACTTTCGCAAAATCGAAATATGGAACACATTGTGAACTCCAGAAAGAATTGGTGGCAATGTCACTCTATAAGTTAGTGTCTCAATCCTCTCCAAAATTTCAAACGGACCAATAAATCTTGGACTAAGCTTCCCTTCTTGCCCAAACGCATAACACCTTTCATATGTGCTATTTTCACAGATGCATGACGAAATAACCGCGATTTTTTTTCTAATCTTAATCTTAAATTTTAATTTTCTAAATAAAATAATTTAACATAATCATGGATCATAATAATTTAACAATTTAAATCGCAAGTGGATAAAATAAAATCATAAATCATCAACTAACCAAAATTTCTAAATCGACCTTTAAAAGATCAACTAATCAATAAAATGAAGCATAAAAATATCTCTAATAAAAATCTTTAGCATAATTTTTTAAATCATTTATCTATCTAGTTAGTACGGAAACATATCCCCCTCGGGTGTGTACCGCTACACACGATCGACTCAATCGTCACCGCCTCCATAAATCATCAAATCTTGCATCATACAAACACAGTGAGTCTAATGACTCAGCACGTTTTAAACATGGATAACAAATAATACATATACAATCACATGAATTAAAATCATAATTTTATTTAAAATAGATTCTGAACATAAATAAACCATTTAAAATCATTTTTGCATAATTAAATCCTTTAAAATCATTTAAAATAAGCTTTAAGAATAAATAAATTATTTTAAAAATAGCTTTAATCCTCATCATAACTCAAGTATCATAAAAATCATTTTTATCATAAGCTTTCAATTATATATCATTTTGGATGAAGTTTGATCCTCTAAAGTGACTAACTTTTATCCTTTGGTCGACTGCAGTCTTAGCTCCTCATGGTCCATGGGGGTGTTCACTAGGCTCCACCGTGGAAAATACGATCGTCGGGGCTCTGATAAGCACGAATTATATAGCGTTTTAGAGATTTTATTTTGTCGTATTCATGCTTATCTGGCGATTTGATTACGAGTTTCGCGCTTTATTCGTTTCATTATTGCTATTTACAGGTTTGACCGAAAGATAATAAAAAAAACCTAAAAAAAGAAATAAAAGTCAAACTTAGCATTGCCATGTCAGAAACAACCGGAAAAGTAGGAAGAATTTCACAGTGCCTATCCGGACCTCTACACGGACCTCGTGTAAGGGTCCGTGCCTTGAAAGCCAAAGGAAGAGTTTGACAGAGTCTACACGGACCCCATGACGGACCTGTACACGGGGTTCGTGTCCATTAGCACCCGAGAAGGCAAATCCAGAGTCTACACGGACCCGAATACGAACCTCTACACGGGATCCGTGTCCAGTGTTTTCCCAAGAATGAACAGTATCTACACGGACCCATACCCAGATGTATGCACGGTGTCCGTGTCCTTGAGATCAGAATCAGATTTTGGCGAAGATTTTGTGGAGATTTGGAATGAAATATAAAAAAAAAAAAACCTAAGATTTTGGGGACTTTTCTTGGGACTTATCAGACGAAAGTTTTAGAGGAGAATTGGGAGACTTTTGAAGGCGACAGCTTGGGAGAAACGAGTAGAAAAATCGGGTTTCACACGCAAGATCCGCGCACCATCATTGAGATTTTCTCCTCTCTTGTTTTCTTATTTTCATTCATGAATTCGAATTTTAGATTTGAGTCTAGCCTTGAATTTATGGAGTAGTTTTTCTTGTGATCGGGACCACGATAGGGACAAACTGTCGATTCTATTCATTCATTGGATTATTTGATTTATGAATTAATCTATGTTATTGATTAATGTTTGCGAAATTTTCGTGCTTTTAATTTGGCCGATTATTTGCATGTTTGTTGTTCGATCTTGACTCGAAAGTGAATATGTTGAATTTAGATTCAAAAATATTAATCAACACACGGTTAAATCGACTAGAAGTAGTATTCGGTTTCAATGTGCGATTTTAGGCGACAGCTGTGATTCTATCGTTGAATAATGTGTTTTTGTTTAATTAAATTCAATTAGAAATAATTGGACTGTTAAATAAAAATAGGATTATAAATTCTAGAAATATATTTATAGTTGGTTCAGGGAATTTCATTGTGAAATCGAATAATCTGTAGTTATTTAATTCCAAGGCGTGACAGTAATCAAAGTTTGGACCGTTGTGTGTTCCCGGTCATTTTGTTGAATTTGAAATTATCCCAAGTTTTAAGTGTCCTGCAAATTCGATCTAAGTTAATAATTTAGCATAATTTAATTTAATTTAACTAGTTTAAATTATTATCAAATCACTTGTTATTATTTGCCTAGATTAAATCGAATAATATAAATTTTAGTATTCAAAAAATAGTCTCTGTGGGATCGATACTTGGACTTGTCGTCCATTTGTTACAACTTGACCTAGTCCGCTTGCTAGAATTATTCCCAACCGAAACATTCGGTCAAGTTTTTGGCGCCGTTGTCGGGGACTATTTGTTTAATATTAGGATAAATTATTTGTTTGAGACTAGGCTTTTATTTTTAGTTTTAATTTTTCATTTATTTTTAAATCTTTAGTATTTTAATAAACTTTGTTTCAGATTTTTACACTCTTTAGAAGCTTAATTTGTGCACTTAAATTTTTGATTTCTGGAGTTAGCTCGCGTTATATGAACCGTGCTCAAGACGTCCAAAATCTAGTGCCACTTGATCTAGAGATTGAAAGCACTCTCCGCCGCATCCGTAGAACTCGAAGGAACAACAACTTGTCTTTCGAATCTGAATCTGAAGAGGAATCTGCAATAGACCTTAAACCAGAATCTGAAGGCATGGCCAGAGAAGAGGATAATCGTACTTTAATGGAGCTCCATCTGCGAGCATATGGGGGTTATGGCTCTAGTATTGTCCGCCCTACAATTCAAGCGAACACATTCGAACTTAAACCGGCCATCATCCAGATGATTCAACTCCAAGTCAAATTTGGAGGATCACCTTCTGAAGACCCCAATGCACATCTGGAGAATTTTCTGTCGATCTGTAATACAATCTAGTGCAATGGGGTGAGGACTGATGCCATTCGACTCAGACTATTTCCATTCTCCCTGCAAGGAGAAGCTACGGAGTGGCTTTGAGACCTTCCAGCTGGATCTATTACTACATGGGATGAGTTAGTCGAGGTCTTTATGCACAGTTATTTCCCCCCAACAAAGATTACACAGTTGCGAAATGAAATCACATCATTTAGACAGAGAGATGGGGAATCATTGAATTCAGCATGGGCAAGGTTTAAGAAGATGTTGAGAATGTGCCCGAGACATGGTTTTTCTATAGGCCAACAGGTTGAAACATTCTACTACGGGGTGGATCCATCTGTGCGATCTATGCTTGATGCAGCAGCAAACGGTAGCTTGTACAGGAAGACGCCAACCGCAGCAGTTGAAATCATATCTAATATGGCAGAGAGCAATGTAGGCTGGCAAGACAACAGAAGGGAGAAGAAAGTCGGATTCCTTGAGATGGATGCTCTGACAGCAATCACAATAAAGCTTGATGGATTGACACATCAGATGGCACAACTACAAGCAAATAAATCATTACTTGTCAAGCCAGTGAATCAAATTCAGGGAAATGCTGAGATAGTTGGTGGATCATCTAATGAAATGTCATTCATGCCAGATATGTCTTGTGAGGGAATACATTGCTTTGGAGAGGACTCAGTGAATTATGCGGGAAACCAGGGTCGACAAAAATATAATTCATGCAGCTTCTCATATAATCCGGACTGGAGTAATCATCCGAATTTTGGGTGGAGGCAGTCAGAAAATACTGTTGAGCAACCATATTTTGATCCTCCACAACATCCTACACAACAAAAACCTCCTTAGCAACCACCTAAACCTCCACAAGGTACTGGACCTTTTATGCCACCCGGTTTCAAGCCACAAGATAGCAAATCGAATATTGAGAATATGCTAGCCAAGTACATAGCCGGGAATGAGATGAGATGGCAAAACCATGATGCAATGATGCAAAGGGTAGAGACTCAACTAGGGCAGTTGGCGACATAAATGGCTACACGAGCTCAGGGTTCACTACCTAGTGACAAGGAAAAGAATCCAAAGGGTGTCAATGCAGTCACGGTGACAGCTCCCCTGAAGCAAGAAATAATTGATATTGAGGAAAATGTGAAAGAAGAGGGGTCATCCAAGCAAGGGCCCGAGGACGCAAGGAAAGCATGTAAGTCTCTAAACTCGAACCCCACTGTTGATATTAATTCACTCCCGTTTTCCCAAAGAGCAAAGCAACTCCAACTGGATATCAATTTTCAAAATTCCTTGAGATTTTCAAAAAACTGCACATAAATATCCCGTTTCCAGAGGCTTTAGCTCAAATCCCCTCATATGTAAAATTTCTTAAATAAATTCTATCAAACAAGAGGAAACTAGTGGATTTTGAGACAGTGAAGCTTTCGGAGGAATGTTCTGCTATTTTACAAAATAAGTTGCCTCCAAAAGCTAAGGACCCGGGTAGCTTCTCTATTCCTTGTACCATAGGAAATTCATTTTTTGGTAAATCTTTATGTGACTTAGGTGCAAGCATTAATTTAATGCCTTATTCATGTTTTGAGAAGCTAAGAATTGGTTAAGTTAAACCTACTACAATTTCCCTACAATTGGCTGATAGATCTATTAAATACTCTAGGAGAGTAGTAGATGATGTTTTAGTGAAGGTTGAAAAGTTAATTTTCCCAGTGGACTTTGTTGTGTTAGATATGGAAGAGGATTGTGAGATTCCTCTCATTTTAGGAAGACCATTTTTAGCCACTGGGAAAGCTCTGATAGATGTACACAAGGGTGAGTTGGTGTTGAGATTGAATGATGAGAGTGTAGTGTTTAATGTTTTTCAGTCCATCAAATATCCTAATGATACATCTGATTGTTTTAGAATTGATGCTACTGACGAGTTTGTTGAGTATGGTTTGCAAGAATTACTTGGTGAGGATCCTTTGGCGGTATGTTTGGCCCATTCGTGCCCGCAAGATTTGGGAAATCTAGAGCTGGACGAATGTATTCATTATCTGGAAGCAGACAGGCCGATTTCAAAAACGGTAAACTCAGGGATTGTGGAGCTTGGGCATATCACACGACCTTTAAAATCATCCATTGAAGAAGCCCCAATCCTTGAGATGAAACCTCTTCCTTCGCACTCAAAATATCTATTTTTACTTGATAATGATAAATTGCCAGTGATAGTTTCCTCTACGTTGAAAGGTACGGAAGAAGAAAAGCTGTTGCGAGTTCTGAGAGATAATATCAAAGCCATAGGTTGGAGTATTGCCGACATCAAAGGGATCAGTTCATCCATGTGCATGCACAAAATTCTGATGGAGGCTGACCACAAGACATCTACCCAACCTCAAAGGCATCTGAACCCAGCTATGTAAGAGGTGGTAAAGAAAGAGGTGATAAAGCTACTGGACGCAGGTATTATTTACCCGATTTCTGATAGTAAGTGGGTAAGTCCAGTACAAGTTGTTCCGAAAAAGGGTGGGATCACTGCAGTAAAGAATGAACACAATGAGTTAATTCCTACCAGATCTGTTACAGGGTGGCGTGTTTGCATCGATTATAGAAAACTTAATGACGCCACCCGTAAAGACCATTTCCCCCTCCCGTTTATTAATCAAATGTTGGAAAGATTAGCTGGACATTCTTTTTACTGTTTCTTGGATGGTTATTCAGGCTATATACAAATTCCCATTGACCCTGAAGATTAGGACAAAACCACGTTTACCTGTCCTTACGGGACATTTGCATATAAACGAATGCCATTCGGTCTATGTAATGCACCAGCAACTTTCCAACGCTGCATGATGGCAATTTTTCATGACATGATTGAGGATTTTATTGAAATATTTATGGATGATTTTTCTGTCTTTGGCTCTTCATTTGATACATGTTTGATTAACCTGTCTAAGATCTTGGAGAGATGTGAGGATTCAAATCTGATTTTAAACTGGGAAAAATGTCATTTCATGGTGAGAGAGGGAATAGTGTTGGGACACAAAATTTATGAAACTATGATTGAAGTTGATAAGGATAAAATTGAAGTGATAGAAAAACTCCCAGCCCCAACAAACATCAGAGGAGTGCGTAGTTTTCTAGGACATGCAGGATTCTATAGATGCTTTATCAAAGATTTTTCTTGCATTGCTAAGCCACTAACCAATTTGCTGATAAAAGATGTACGTTTTGATTTTTCCGATGAGTGTGTGCAGACATTTCAGGTTTTGAAGGAGAAATTAATCACCGCACCTGTGATGATAACGCCTGACTGGGGTCGCCATTTGAGGTGATGTGTGAAGCAAGCGACACAACTCTAGGGGCAGTGTTAGGGCAAAAGAGGGAAAAATGCATCCATGTCATCTACTATGCTAGTATGACACTGTCAGCTGCCCAACTGAACTAGGCGACTACAGAGAAGGAGCTCCTTGCTGTGGTTTTTGCTCTGGATAAGTTTAAATCATTTCTGATAGGGAGCAAAGTTGTAGTGCACACCGATCATTCAGCCTTGAAATATTTGATGACTAAAAAAGATGCAAAACAAAGGCTAATTCGTTGGATTCTTCTGTTGCAGGAATTTGAGTTGACGATAATCGATAGAAAGAGAACAGAGAACCAAGTTGCAGACCATCTCTCGCGTCTGGAGAATCCCAGTCCAGGTAATGAAATTTTTCACGATGAGTTCCCAGATGAACAACTTTTTGAGATCAACAGTTTACCATGGTATGCCGATTTTGTTAATTATCTATCAAGTAAGTTCATTCCTCCCCATTTTACTTATCAGCAAAAGAAAAAATTCTTCTCAGATTTGAAAAATTATTTTTGGGAGGATCCTTACTTGTTTAGAATATGTGCAGACGGTATAGTACGGAGATGCATTCCCCAGGAAGAGGTAAGTGAGATTTTGTTTCATTGTCATGCTGGTCCGGCTGGAGGCCATTTTGGGGCAACTAGAACTCCGTCAAAGGTCCTCCAGTCTTGTTTCTATTGGCCTACTATGTTTAAGGATGCACATGAATATGTTACAAAATGTTCAAATTGTCAGCGCACAGGTAATATCTCTAGGAGACATGAATTGCCTCTCAATAATATTTTGGTACGTGAGATATTTGATGTATGGGGTATAGATTTCATGGGTCCGTTTCCAGCTTCTTTCGGGAACAAGTATATTTTAGTGGCTGGAGATTACGTGTCTAAGTGGGTAGAGGCACTTGCATGCAAAACTAATGACTCTAGGTTTGTCGTTCAATTTCTCAAGAAAAATATTTTCTCACGTTTTGGCACACCTAGAGCCATCATTAGCGATGGGGTTACTCATTTCTGTAATCGTCAATTTGACATTTTGTTGGCTAAGTATGGGGTCCGACTTAAGGTTGCCACACCTTATCACCCTCAAACTAGTGGCAAAGTCGAGGTATCAAAGAGAGAATTAAAACGCATTCTTGAGAAGAATTTCGGTGCTTCAAGGAATGAATGGTCTAGCAAACTCGACGATGCACTTTGGGCTTACCGCAATGCTTTCAAAACCCCCATCAGCATGTCTCCTTTTAAATTGTTGTATGGGAAGTCGTGTCACCTACCCGTAGAACTTGAACATAAGGCTTACTTGGCTACTAAATTCTTGAATTTTGATGCTAAATCCACAGGTGATGAGAGAGTGCTGTAGCTGAATGAATTGGACAAGTTTAGGTTGGAGGCTTATGAGAATGCCAAGCTTTACAAAGAGAAAACCAAACGCTGGCATGATCACAACATCGTCCATTGAGAATTTGTGGTAGGACAACTGGTTCTGCTATACAATTCTCGACTGAAGTTGATGCCAGGTAAGTTGCGTTCACGATGGTCAGGACCATATACCATAACGCAAGTTTTCCTTTACGGGACAGTGGAGATCACTAGTGAAGCAACTAGAGCATTCAAAGTGAATGGCCACAGACTGAAGGTTTATCATGGTAGTACCATGCCCGATGAGCCGTCCACCGTGGATCTGCAGGATCCAAATTGAATAAAGGGAGTACAGTCTGGCTATCGACTATAAATTTAGCGCTTGCTGGGAGGCAACCCAGCGTTTAGTTTTGTTTTTTTTCATTTTTTTTTTAGTTTTCTTTCTTTTTGTTTGTTTTATGCATATTTCGTGAGCTAATCTCAGTGAATGGTGGTGCAGGTAATTTATTCATTGGTGATGAGATTGATCAAGTGTGGGGAGTCGATTAGAACCAGCGGACTCAGAACGTCAAGTAGGCCACGGAAGTTTGTGTACAATTCCTGCATTTTTTGTGCTTGATCGAGTTTCAATTTTGATGTGTAGATCTATAGAATTGTACATTCCTTGCTTTGCATATGTGTTCGGTTCGTAGTTTGTAGGGAATTAAATAAAAAAAAAATTCATTAGATTTCCAGAGTGTACACGGATGTGTACCCAGACCCCTACACGGGGTCCGTGTCCAACTTTTTCCAACATGCCGATTTCCAGAGTATACACGGATCTCTAAACGGACTGGTACACGGGGTCTGTGTACAACACTTTAAAATCTTCCAACTTCACGAATCTACACGGACCTCTATACACGGATCCCTACACGGGGTCCGTGCCCTCTATATGTGGGTGTTTTCAGAATAAAATCGCGACTTCAATCCCTAAACTCAATTCTGCTACTCTTAGCCGCCTCACGCCGCTTCCTGTCGCGCCGCCGCCTCCCTTGCCGTCACAACCCTCTCCAATACCACCTTGCACCACCATATGCCATCAGCACCACCGTGAAGCCTCTCCACTCCGCAACCACAACCACTCCACCACTTGCGCCGTCTTGCTCCCGTATCCGGCCGCCTTCCACCATTGCGCAATAACATCTCATTCTCTTTCCGGTAAGCGTGGCTTTACTTTGATTCCAATATTCACTCATCCGCGTAGGAAATTTTGTGACACCCGTATGAATATTGCATGGTAGTTCGATTATTTCTTGAGCGTTGTTCGTCGATTGTTAGACTGCTGGACTTTGCTTGTTTAAGGATTGCATTGTTATCAATCTGAGTATGCATTTGGGGATACATGGTTATTGGAGCCTATTACCCGTAGCTTGTTTCAAATTGGGTGTTGAGTTATTACATTACGTTGGGATAGGCTTGTGCATTGTTTCATCTTGTTTGGAATTAGTTTGGATTTTGCTTCTGAGTTGGTGATTGGTTTGTTGGAGTGTTTGAATCCATATGCTTGAGTCGACATGCCTCCTCGCCGACACACTAGTAAGCGCGCCCGAGGCGGCGCATCATCATCATCTGCGTCCGCACGGTTAGCAATTGATCCCGCTAGGTTCACCAACCGCGAGATTTTCGATTGGTACTCCGCACTGAATGAGAACTCCGTCATCGTGGAACGTTCTATTCATCCACGAATTGACCATGAAGTGCCACTCCGAGCAGAGTTTGATAAATTTGGTTGGGGACCTCTATTAGACATCACCGGCCCTCATTACCCTGACTTGGTATGGCAATTCTACGCCAAATTTGAGGAAAAGGACAAAACTGGGATGCAACACATCCGTACGTACGTCAAGGGGAATACTATCGAGTTGACTAGCGATTATCTGGCCGCTATATTAAATGTCCCCAATGATGGGCCCCCGGTAGTCTTCAACCAGTCGGCCTTATTTGACTGCATGGACGACTTGCGCACACGATTAGCTCGACTAGAGCACCATGCCAGGACGTAGTCGTATTCAGATGACATTTATGTGCCGCCGTTTGACAGATCCGCACTCGATGGCATGGAGGACTTGGAACTAGGATCAGACGGAGAGTAGTTAGATTTGTTATTTGCGAACTTGTGGAGACTATTATCGGTTTTCTAGATTTGAGCGGTTTATTCTTGTGTTGTTGATTGATGTTATGAGACGTATTATTCATGTTTATTCTCTTTTCAGTCTATTTTTACGCTTGTGTTTTTTCCTATTCTTTTTTACGTTTCCTTGTGTCTTCGATGTCGTATTTTTCAGGAATTGATGATCTCTACCACATTTTCACCACTTACTCGACATTTTTCCAGGGAAGTGTTTTTTCTTTAACTGTTTTGCTAAGCTCATCTTACATCGTTTTACACTGAGGACAATGTCGGTTTCAAAGTGTGGGGTAGGTCAGTTTGGTTACACATCGTTGCACAACACTTAACAACACTTTTCACATAGGATGAGACTATATCTACAGAAAGAACTCTTGCTTTACTTGATAACCAGATTAATTTGTTAAATTTTGGATCACCCGGGAAATCGTTTCATGACTAGTTTTGAATAAGAGGAGTCGTAGTTTCAAGGAGAGAGTCAGACATGAACCAGTGTTGTATCTACATATCATTCCATGCACTTGGTCAAACTTTTACTCATTCATGGTAAATTGGTGCAAGGTAAACTAAAAAAAAAAAAACTTCGTACAACGATCCCTAGAACTCGTCTGATTAGCCCTCGAAGCGAAAATACGAACGATGGTGACTTAGGGATGATTTAGGCGATCTTTGGACCGTTTGAGCCTTTCAAACCTACCTGATACATCATTTATTGTCTCTAGTAACCCCTTTTGAGCCTGTTAAAAATTCGAATGATGTGTGTCAATGACACACAATTAGACCCCATTCGTAATTTTTCAATGTCCCACATCAACCACCTGAATTTTAGCCTATACACTTGTTCCTACCTACTTTTGAAAGAAATAAACCTTCTGTACACATTGAAAAATTCAAGATACTCCAAAGAGTTGAAGGAATTTGTCGGAAGGAATCAATGAATCATTATTCATGAAAAAAAAAAGAAGAAAAGAAAGGGAAAACTGAAAAGTGTATGATATTGAAGACACCCGAAAATTCTGTGGGTGAAAGTTGAAGGACAATGAAAAAGAGTGGAGATGATATGAAAAAGAGAGGAGATGATAGAGCCATAAAGATGATAAAAATACAATGATTGGTGGTGAGTTAAAGGGTGAATGATGGCGCTGCAGAAGTATGTTTATTTTCTCTCACTTCTGAATCCCATGCCTTCTATTGTAGCCGTGAACCTTGGCCTTACGTTATAAGTTTGAAAAAACCTATTAACCAAGTCATTGTCGTTCAACATTTAGTAGAGAGGGGTATGAAAGTCAAGCATATTGGGCGTTTTGAAATTGACTGAATATAAGTGACCCCGAAACCAAGTAGCTGGTGATGAGTACGAGTTCTGACTTTCACACTACACACATCTCGTTCTGTTGATCTTTACTGGGTAATGTTTGAATCTTAAATTGCGATGAAAACGAATCTTTGATATTCGAAGCACGATCTTTTGACCGGGGGAGAAAGAGTTTGACAAATTAAGAAGTTTTGATTGTGGTACTTGAGTTCTGAGTCTAAATTATGTCTCATCCTTATTTTATGTCTGATTTGTTCGAGGACGAACAAAGGTTAAGTGTGGGAGAGTTGATAAGCACAAATTATATAGCGTTTTAGAGATTTTATTTTGTCTTATTCATGCTTATTTGGCGATTTTATTCCGAGTTTTGCGCTTTATTCGTTTCATTATTTCTATTTACAGGTTTGACCGAAAGATGATAAAAAAAACCGAAGAAAAGAAAGAAAAGTCAAACTTTGCATTGCCATGTCAGAAACAACTGGAAAAGTAGGAAGAATTTCACAGTGCCTATCAGGACCTCTACACGGACCCCGTGTAAAGGTCCGTGCCATGAAAGCCAAAGGAAGAGTTTGACAGAGTCTACACAGACCCCATTACGGACCTGTACACGGGGTTCGTGTCCATTAGCACCCGAGAAGGCAAATCCATAGTCTACACGGACCCGAAGATGGACCTGTACACGGGGTCCGTGTCCATTAGCACCCGAGAAGGCAAATCCAGAGTCTACACGGACCCTAAGACGTGTCCAGTATTTTCCCAAGAATGAATATTACAGTATCTACACGGACCCATACCCGGATGTATGCACGGGGTCCGTGTCCTTGAGATCAGAATCAGATTTTGGCGAAGATTTTGTGGAGATTTGGAATGAAATATAAAAGAAAGAAAACCTAAGATTTTGGGGACTTTTCTCGGGACTTATCAGACGAAAGTTTTAGAGGAGAATTGGGAGACTTTTGAAGGCGACGGCTTGGGAGAAACGAGAGGAAAAATCGGGTTTCACATGCAAGATCCGCGCACCATCATTGAGATTTTCTCCTCTTTTGTTTTCTTATTTTCATTCATGAATTCTAATTTTAGATTTGTGTCTAGCCTTGAATTTATGGAGTAGTTTTTCTTATGATCGGGACCACGATAGGGACAAACTGTCGATTCTGTTCATTCATTGGATTATTTGATTTATGAATTAATCTATGTTATTGATTAATGTTTGCGTAATTTTCGTGTTTTTAATTTGGCCGATTATTTGCATGTTTGTTGTTCGATCTTGACTCGAAAGAGAATAGGTTGAATTAAGCTTCAAAAATATTAATCAACACACAGTTAAATCGACTAGAAAAAGTATTCGGTTTCAATGTGCGATTTTAGGCGACAGCTGTGATTCTATCGTTGAATAATGTGTTTTTTTTAATTAAATTCAATTAGAAATAATTGGACTGATAAATAAAAATAGGATTATAAATTCTAGAAATAGATTTATAGTTGGTTCAGGGAATTTCATTGTGACATCGAATAATCTGTGGTTATTTAATTCCAAGGCGTGACAGTAATCAAAGTTTGGACCGTTGTGTGTTCCCGGTCATTTTGTTGAATTTGAAATATCCCAAGTTTTAAGTGTCCTGAAAATTCGATCTTAGGTAATAATTTAGCATAATTTCATTTAATTTAACTAGTTTAAATTATCATAAAATCACTTGTTATTATTTGCCTTGATTAAATCGAATAATTTAAATTTTAGTATTTAAACAATAGCCTCTGTGGGATCGATACTTGGACTTGTCGTCCATTTGTTACAACTTGACCTAGTCCACTTGCTAGAATTATTCATAACCGGAACATTCGGTCTGGCTCCCTCGGGGGCCTTCTCCCATAGATGGGCTCTATCTGGGGCCTTCCCCATAAATGAGCTCTTTTTGGGGCCTTTTCCCCACACGACATCCCACAAAATCATATATCATATATCATATATTTTGTCACAGTCAATTTACATCCCTCAAAAAATTTCTTTTTCTTTAAAAATCATAAAATAACACAGCTTTCCAAAAAAAACATTTTAAATAGTATGAATTGCACAGCTTTACCATAAATCATAAAAATACATACTATCACCAAAATCATCATTTTAAATCATATAATATAATTTAACATACGTTATGATCTTTCGGGACGCTGCCAACGGTTTTCGTATTTTTGTAAGTATAAAAAGACAGTTTTGCCCCTCGACGTAAAAATTCAGGAATTTGTATTTTTCTCACTTTTAATGACATGAGATTATTCTAATTAATTATTTAAGCTTAAATTCAATTTTCCATAATTTTATGAAACTTAAAACTAGGCTTTTCAATTAATTTTTTAATTAGAGTTGCGTGCGACGATAAAATCTCGGATAAATCCAAAACTCATTATTTTGATCCTAAATTTTAAACATAACATTTTTAGTATTTATTCTACCCTTCCAAATCATGATCCACACCCGTGGACCCATGGATTCAATTTTTAGCCTTTAATTTTTGAAATTGAAATACAATCGAACACACCGAGCCATCTCCATATTTACTCGAGCCACGCCCAAGCCACCTCGAGGCAAACCCAAGCCAACCAACCTAGACACCCTCCTGACCAAGCCCAGCCCCTAGAGACAGCCTTTAAGTCGCTCAAACTCACCTGGAAAGAAGACCAATTTCTGCGCGTGAAGAGTCATTTCACGCAAGGACTCTTCCCACCCCCCTTAGCGCGAGCCCTAGCCCCATAGGACTGTACCAGACCCTCACACCTGAGCCTCCTCGATCCCCAGCCAGCCTTGGCCAAGCCCCAAGGCCCCATGCAAAGCCACAAAGTTCCTTGAATTTTGCACAACCCTCAACCTACGGTTCCTATTGAGAATTTTACCCTTCGGTTCCAGCCTTGTTATCTCAATTATATTGTCATGTTTTGTCCCTAATTCAGTCATATTTAAATATGCTTTTGGCAGCGTATCCATTGGATTCAAAATTAATTTAAAAACAAGCGCGAAATCGTTAAAATTTTGAAAATACGTAACGTATCGTAAAATAATCGAACACCTACTTTTTGATTTGTATGATGTTAAAAGAGTTTAGGAAAATGCATTTGCGTTGAGAACGCTCGAATATACGATCTTCGGCGAGGGTGCGACGTTGGACGACCGAACGACGAAGAACACAAGCCTTTTTCTTCCTCCTACTTTTTCGAAAATTCTAAAGTTTGTGTGTGTGTGTTACACGGCTGCTAGGGTGTGAAATTGTCGTGTTTTCAAAGCCTAGGTGACGTATTGATAAATAAATTAAAATGTAATGGGCTTTGGTTTTGGTCTTACAAGTTTTAGGGTAATTGGGCCTTCTCTAAATAATTAAATTGGGCCCAATAACACTTAATTAATTAAAACATAAAAGTTTATAAAATTAGTTTCCCAAAAATAATATTTTTGTTCTTTTAAAACTCCTTGTTTGCCCAAAACAGGCTTCCCGGGAAAATTCGAGCTCGACTAGTAAAGTAATTCGAACTCCAACGTTTTTAGGAAAATTAAATCATTTTTTTAACATATTAGAAAGCCTTGAAATTATTTAATGAAAAATACATATTCTTGTCTTGGTCGTCCCCGGTCTCCTTTTCCCTGCCTATTATCGAATATTCGGGTAAAATCCTTAATTTCATGAAAACATGACACATAATCATTTATTCATACAATCATACATTTAATGATATAATAAATATCATGCAAGTATTTAAAAACAATTAAATAAAATGATTAAGCAATTAAAACAATTTTGCATGCATGTGATTTATGTAAGTTGGTTTTTTGGATGTTACAATTCTCTCCCCCCCCCCCCCCCCCCCCCCCCCCCCCTTAATTGAATTTCGTTCTCGAAATTTTCCTTGAATTGATGATTGCAAAGCTTAGGTTCCCTTATCCACCTCAAACGTAACCTCTAACGTAAATCTTGCGCTTCAATTCGATACTCAAAATCTTAAAAATCACAATTCTAACCAAAAAAATTCTCAAAGTCGACTCCTAAATCCAGCTCAACTAGTGCATGCACCCTATTCTTCCAAGTTCTTCAATATCCCTTACAATTCCTATAACCCAATTTTAACATTTTATGCAAAAAAAGCATCTGAAAAATGTTAACAGTAAGGTTACCTCGAGATCAGTGTAGCGCCAGCTTTGTCTTATCCACTACAGCTGGCATCACATAGACTCTTCCAGTCATGGGTTGTCTAGGCTTTGTGCAATCCCCAGCCTTTTGTCCCAACTCTCCACACTTGAAGCATTTGAAGGTGCCCCACATGCACTTGCCATGATGATGACGATTGCACTCCTTGCAAAGTGGTTTCTCATCAACCTTCGGAATGTTCCCTTTAGGTGGTTTTCCTTGTGGTTTAGGTGGTTCTTTTTGCTTTGGTGGTCCCGCATAAGGCTTCTTGTTACTCTGATTAGCTTGTTGAGCACGGTTCCTCTTTCGCTGTAACTCCCAATCAATGTCCTTGTGTGACTGCTCAGCTCTAACAGCTTTGGCAACGGCAGTAGTATAGTCAGTAGGATCGCTGAGCATCACATCGTGACGGATTGTCAGCTTCAAACCATCTAGGAAGTGTCATAATTTCTCCGCCGCATCATTCACTATCGAGGGCACAAAATGACAACCCCTATCGAACTTCTGCACAAATTCAGCAATAGACCAATCCCCCTGACGGAGACTCAGAAATTCCCTATTAAGCCTAGAACGAACATCAGATGTGAAGTACTTGTCATAGAATACCCTCTTGAACTCCTCCCAAGTCAATGTCGCCATGTTCACTCCTCGCTCCGCTTCCTCCCACCATAAGGAAGCGTCGCCTTTCAACAGGTAGATGGTACAGCGAACTCGATCAGTGTCTGCCATGTCCATGTAGCGAAAAATCACCTCTAAAGATGGAATCCATCCCTCAACAATGAATGGATCAGTAGTACCATGAAAATAATCGGGGTGCATCCTCCTAAAACGCTCATAAGTAGCCTCTGGTCTAACCCTTGCTCCATCT
Organism: Primulina huaijiensis; assembly: GCF_012295235.1. Taxonomy (NCBI): domain Eukaryota; kingdom Viridiplantae; phylum Streptophyta; class Magnoliopsida; order Lamiales; family Gesneriaceae; genus Primulina; species Primulina huaijiensis. The sequence goes on along the minus strand of NC_133309.1, from coordinate 14,458,442 downwards.
CCTACATGTTGCTCAAAAAACGGGCCAAACCGGCTAGTACACGGGCACTAGCATCCTGAACAGGTGGAGGCTATGGAATGTTCTCCTCCTGTCTCACCTCATTATTCCTACGCAAAATCCTTTTAGGAGGCATCTCTGTACACGTCGTCCAACCACGTAACCAATATGCATTTAAAATTTTTCATGCAGCATGAAACTATCATTTATTCATATATCATATAATCATTTAAAAGAATTTAGCATAAAAAATATAAAGCAGTAAAACTCACATACTTGAGGTGTGATTTCTTGAGCTTCTCGAAGTGACAGTACACAACCCTTTGGGGAACCTTGGCTCTGATACCAACTGAAACAACCTCGATTTTTTTTTCTAATCTTAAATCATAAATTCTAATTTACTAAATAAAATAATTTAGCATAATCATGGATCATAATAATTTAACAATTTAAATCTCAAGTGCATAAAACAAAATCCTAATTCATCAACTCACCAAAATTCCTAAATCGACCTTTAAAAGATCAACTAATCAATAAAATGAAGCATAAAAATATCCCTAACAAAAATCTTTAGCATAAATTTTTAAATCATTTATCTATCTAGCTAGTGCGGAAACATAACGGCCCTCGGGTGTGTACCGCTGCACTCGATCGACTCAATCGTCACCGCCTCCATAAATCATCAAATCCTGCATCAAACAAACCTAGTGACTCTAATGACTCAGCACGTTCTAAACATGAATAAAAAATAATATATATACAATCACATGCATTAAAATCATATTTTTATTTAAAATAGCTTTTGAACATAAATAAACCATTTAAAATCATTTTAGAATAATTAAATCCTTTAAAATCATTAGAATAATCTTTAAGTATAAATAAATCATTTTAAAAATAGCTTTAATCCTCATCATTACTCATATATCATAAAAATCATTTTTATCATATAAGTTTTCAATTATATATCATTTTGGGTGAAGTTTGATTCTCGAAAGTGACTAGCTTTCATCCTTTGGTCGACTGCAGTCTTAGGTCCACATAGTCCATGGGGTGCGCACTAGGCTCACCATGGAAAATACGATCGTCGGGGCTCCCTCGGGGGCCTTCTCCCATAGACGGGCTCCCTCTGGGCCTTTTACCATAAATAAGCTCCCTCTAGGGCCTTCTCCCGTAAATGGGCTCTCTCTGGGTCCTTTTCCCTCACGACATCCCCACAAAATCATATATCTTATATCATATATTTTGTCACAGTCAATTCACATCCCTCAAAATATTTTCTTTTTCTTTAAAAATCATAAAATAACACAGCTTTCAAAAAATTGCATTTTAAACAGTATGAATTGCACAACTTTACCATATATCATAAAAATACATTTTATCATCAAAATCATCATTTTAAATCATATAATATCATTTAACATATGTTATGATCTTTCGGGACATTGCCAAGCGTTTTCGTATTTCCTAAGTGTAAAAAGACCGTTTTTCTCCTGGATGTAAAAATTTTCGAATTTATCTTTTTCTCACTTTTATTGACATGGGATTATTCTAATTAATTATTTAAGCTTAAATCTAACTTTTTATTAATTTATGAAGTTTAAAACTAGGTTTTTAAATTAATTCTTTAATTAGTGTTTCGTGCGACGATAAAATCCCGGATAAATCCAAAACTCATTATTTTGATCCCGAATTTTAAACAAAATATTTTTAGTATTTATTCTACCCTTCCAAATCATGATCCATACCCGTGGACCCATGGATTCAATTTTTAGCCTTTAATTTTTGAAATTGACACACAATCAAGCACACCGAGCCATCTCCTTATTTACTCGAGCCACGCCCAAGCCACCTAGAGGAAAGCCCGAGCCAACCCACATAGGCACCCTCCTGACCAATCCCAGCCCCTAGAACCAACACCTATGTCGCTCAAACTCTCATGGAAAGAAGACCAATTTTTGCACGCTGGTTGCATCTGACGCCTATAGCTTCCTAGTGAGACTAGGACTCTTCCAGCCGAGCCACCACCGAGTCCACATGACCCTAACCATCCCTGGACCACGCCCAGACCCAGCCAAGACCATTCTAGGCCCTTGAACCCCAAGCACGAAGCACCTGAATCAGAACAGCCTGCGCGTTCCGCTTTGTCCTTTCACGGTTTCCACTTTGGCTTGAGCCACCTCGCACCCAGCCACTCCAGCCCCTAGCCCGACCCCTTCTCATCACCCTAGGACCCTGATGGACCACCTAGCCCAGCCCACACCGAGCCGCAGCCCCTGTAATTCTTGACCACAACAGCTTGCTCGTGAAGAGTCATTTCACGCAAGGACTCTTCCCACCCCCCTTAGCGCGAGCCCTAGCCCCCTAGGACTCTACCAGACCCTCACACCTGAGCCTCCTCGAGCCCCAGCCAGCCCTGGCCAAGTCCCAAGGCCCCATGAAAAGCCACCAAGTTCCTTGAATTTTGCACAACCCCACAACCTACGGTTCCTATTCTGATTTTTACCCTTCGGTTCCAGCCTTGTTATCTCAGTTATATCGTCATGTTTTGTCCCTAATTCAATCATATTTAATCATGTTTTTGGCAGCGTATCCGTTGGATTCAAAAAGATTATTAAAACAAGCACGAAATCGTTAAAACTTTGAAAATACGTGACGTATCGTAAAATAATCAAACACCTACTTTTTTTTCACTCATAAACAATTAAATCATGCATAATATGATTTGTAAGATGTTAAAAGAGTTTAGGAAATGTGCCTTTGTGTTTATAACGCTTGAATATACGATCTTTGGCGAGGGTGCGACGTTGGACAACCGGACGACGAAAAACACAAGCCTTTTTCTTCCTCTTATTTTTTCGAAAATTCTGAAGATTTTGTGTATGTGTGTTACGCGACTGCTAGGGTGTGAAATTGTTGTGTTTTCAAAGCCTAGGTGACTTATTTATAAATAAATTATTATGTTAATGGGCTTTGGTTTTGTGTTTGCAAGTTTAAGGGTAATTGGGCCTTCTTTAAATAATTAAATTAGGCCCAATAACACTTAATTAATTAAAACATAAAATTTTATTAAATTAGTTTCCTAAAAATAATATTTTTGTTCTTTTAAAACACTTTGTTTGCCCAAACCGGCTTCTAGGGAAAATTCGAGCTCGACTCGTAAATTAATTCGAAATCCGACGTTTTTAGGAAAATAAATCATTTTTTAACCATATTAGGATGCCTTGCCATTATTTAATGAAAAATACATATTTTTGTCTTATTCGTCCCCGGTCTTTTTTTCCCTGCCTATTATCGAATATTCGGGTAAAATCCTTAATTTCATGAAAACATGTAACATAATAATTTAATCATGCAATCATACATTTAATCATATAATAATTATCATGCAAGCATTTAAAAACAATTAAATAAAACGATTAAACAATTAAAACAATTTTGCATCCATGTGGTTTACGTAGGTTGGATTTTCGGACGTTACACATGATCTCCCACTACAAACTCTAAGTCTCTTCGTCTTTTGTCAGTATAAATCTTTTGTCGGCTTTGAGCAGTCTTCATTCTCTCACGAATTTTGACTACAAGCTCGGCAGTCTCTTTAATCACATCCGGAGCAATCTCTCTTCTTTCCCCAACCTCGTTCCAATGAATAGGAGATCTACATTTTCTTCCATAAATTGCCTCAAAAAGAGCCATCCCAAGTGATGACTGATAGCTATTATTGTAGGTGAACTCCACTAGAGGTAATTTTGGTTCCCAACTGCCTTGGAAATCAATAACACATGCTCGCAGTAGATCTTCCAAAATTTGTATAACTCTTTCGGACTCACCATCGGTTTGAGGATGGAAGGTTGTACTGAATAATAATTTGGTCACCATCGCTGCATGCAGACTCTTCCAGAATGATGACGCAAATCTCGGATCTCTGTCAAAAACAATAGATACAAGAATTCCATGTTGATGAACTATCTCCCGAATATATAACTCTGCATACTGAATCATGGTCAATGTCATCTTAATCGGTATAAAATACTTTCATTTCGTAAGACGATCCACTATCACCCATATAGCATTGAATCCCTTAATGGTCTTCGGCAATTCCACAACAAAGTCCACCGTAATATTTTTCAATTTCCACTCGGGAATAGGAAGTGGCTTAAGCTTCCCCGCTGGCCTCTGATGCTCTGCTTTAATTTGCTGACAAGTCAAACACTCGGATACAAATCTCAGGATATCTCTCTCCATGTCGGGCCACCAATATAATAACTGCAGATCTTTTTACATTTTTGTGTTTCCCGGATGAATGGAATAAGGTGTGTCATGGGCTTCCTTCATAATGAGATCTCTCAAAGAATCGTCACTAGGAACCCATAAACGATTTCGATATCGAACTATACCATCCACCTCAGAATATAACTTCCAGCCCTTGGCTTCATCTCTAACTCTCTACTTTTGCAATTGCTCATCGGTAGACTATCCATCACGAAATCTATGTCTCAAAGTCAACTGTAATGATAATGTGGCAAGATTAGGGGCCTTGCCCCTAGCATAGACTGTAAGCTCAAACCGTTGTATCTTGGACTGCAACGGTCTGTGGATTGATAATTGAGTGATAACTACTGCTTTTCTACTCAATTTGTCTGCCACAACATTAACTTTTTCCGGATGATAGCTAATATCAAAGTCGTAGTCCTTTACTAACACAAGCCATCTATGCTGCTTCATATTCAATTCCTTTTTCGGTGAAGAAGTATTTCCGAGTTTTATGATAGGTGAATATTTTGCACTTCTCCCCATATAGGTAGTGTCTCCAAATCTTCAATGCAAAAACTACTGCTGCAAGCTCAAGATCATGAGTAGGGTAGTTTTTCTCGTGAATTTTCAACGGTCTCGACGCATAAGCTATAACTCGGTCATTTTGCATCAGGACTGCGCACAAACCAAGTTTAAAAGTGTCGGTATATAGAACATACTCCCCTTGTAATATCCTAGCTTGGTGATCGTTAAGGTTTAAGATTTAATATGTTTATTGACTCCTTGGTTAAGTTTAAATATAGTTTTGATGTTAAGAGTTGAGATTTATGATTTATAGTATTGTGTTTATAGAAGATGTGTGATGATACTGTAGTGTTGTTGCGATTAAATTCATGATAATTTGTATATTAAGCCAATTGGTATGAGGCCAATTGGAGTGGTTAGAAAAGACATAGAGGTGTAACTTTCATGTTTTAAGTTTTGTGCAAATCATTGTGGAAGACAAGCCAAAAGCGCCCCGAAGTTTGTCGTGGGTGTCGTCATTCCTCCAGTGACACATGTTGGGAAATTGAGCATAACTTTTACTCAGACCTTCAAATGACATGAGGCCAATTGGAGATGAACGCCAAGACATAGAGCTACAACTTTCATGTTCACCACTTTTCAAATTATGAAGGGAAGAGGCATTTCGGAGGCAATCTTTGAGGCGGCTGTGCGCAGAGCGGCGCCCGAGCGGTAAGAAATAACCGCCCGAGTGCCACTGATTCTGAAAATTTGGTTTTGTACAGTATGGTCCGTGCCCGAGCGGTAGTTTATGACTGCCCGAGCTCCTAGCAGAGTACAAAAAACGTGTTTTGGGTATTTTAAGGCTTCTAATCGGTTGTAGCACCATTTCTTCCTCATTTTCTTCTCCTCCCTTCCCTTCTCCTTCGATTTTGAGCTAGGGTTCTCATTCCTTTCTTTTGTCCCTTTGATTCAAGTTTCTAGTTGGGTTTTTGAAGTGAGAGCAAGATCATCTTGGAGTTAAGGAGCTAAGGTAAGCTTGTGGTTTTGGTTATCATTTGAACTATGACGTTGGGAAATCATGGGATGTTTGATTGTGTAGGTTTTATGGGTTTTATGGTAAGGGTTTATGATTATTGAGATGTTGATGGTTCAATACATGGTTTATTGTTGTAGGAATTGTACCAAGAGAATAGAATCAAGTGATCCAAGTGTAGTAAGTGGAATTAATTCCTTGTGCTCACATGAAGTATATGTTTTGTATTTCAATTGTTTTAACGTGCTATTCCCTTTCATTTGATTCATGTTATGTATTGGTACAATTTGTTGTATATTAGAGGTTTTTATATGCCTCAATTGTATAAAAGGAAATGCAAATGAAAAGAGCATTCAAGGTGTTTGCTTTAATGTCCAAGAGAGATTTCAAATGATTTATTGGATTGATAAATAGATAGCCAGAGATTGCATGCAATTATTTGATCAACGACCATAGGCTTATATCCCGACAAAGTATCGATTTATATCGATGTGATATAGGTACAGAGACAAAGACACTATTTAGATATCAATCCACAAGAGAAAATAGAAATACCATCGTTATTGTTCATGTTCTACTATATTATTCATGTTTCAAGAGTTAGATGGTATTAATGATTTCAAAGCCACGTTTTACAGAGTATGGTATATGTATATTGCTATGTAAGAGCTCCACTTGCTGAGTTTTATACTCATTTCAGTTATTTCATGTGATGCAGATAAGAGTGACGGGCCAGGACTTCGATTGGAGCCGAGGTCTTATGCATAGAAGGTGGAAGGAAGAAGGCTATTTTGTTAGCACTTTTGGACATGATCAAAATGATATTTTGTATTTTGTTGCAACGCTTATTTGATCAAGTATATACTTTTGATTATATATTGAAATGCATTTTAAATCCTTCTTTCCTTTAAGGAAATTTTAAATTCCGCTGTTATTTTATGAAATCGATCAAGAGGGCGTTACACCCCTTGCCCCGATGGCATAGATAATCTTTGCGCTGAAATCAATGCTTGCTTTAACTTACCAAAACTGTCTTGACACTCGGGTCTCCATACAAACTTTGCATTCTTCTTTGTCAAGGCGGTCATTGGTACCGCTATAGATGAGAACCCCTGAATAAACTTGCGATAATAGCCAGCTAGTCACAAGAAACTGCGAATCTCGGTAACACTCTTAGATGCTGGCCACTCTTTCACTTCTGCAACTTTACTCGGATCAACTTCAACGCCATCACTAGAAATGATGTGGCCTAGGAATGCCACTCTATCAAGCCAAAACTCGCACTTGATGAACTTTTCATATAACTTCCCATCTTGCAGAACTTGCAGTGCTGTCCTCAAATGACGATTATGCTCTTCTTTATTTTTTGAATAGATCAGTATATCATCAATGAACACTATAATAAACTGATCCAGATATAGATAAATACGCGATTCATGAGATCCATGAAGATCCCTGAAGCATTAGTCAGACCGAATGGCATGACCATAAACTCGTAGTGCCCATATCTAGTACAAAATGCTATCTTGTGAACATCTGAATCTTTCACTTTTAACTGATGGTACCCAGATCAAAGATCAATATTAGAAAATATCGATGCTCCTTGCAACTGATCAAATAAATCTTCAATTCTTGCAAGTCATCAAATAAATCTTCAACTGACCCTATTAAGTTCTTGATAATCAATGCAAAGAAGCATACTATCATCTTTCTAGGGCGAATAAAACCCTTGTCTAGAAATTCTTGGATTTGATCTTTTAATTCGTTCATTTCAGCAGGTGCTAGACGATAAGGTGCTTTAGATAAAGGTATTGTGGCATTATATCAAAAGAGAATTCCACCGCACGATCGGGTAGAATGCCAGAAACGTCCTCGGGAAAGACGCTAGGAAAATCTCTGACAATATCAACATCTTCTAACTTCTAAATGATAGGAGCATGTGCGGTAGTGACACACGCTAGGAAAGCTTGGCATCCACGTTTAATAAGCTTCCTCGCACATAGACAAGAGATAATTTGCAACATTTGCTTGTTTCTCGCCGCTTCAAAGACAAAAGATTTACCACTAGACGGTCGAATAGACACTATTCGCTGACGAAAATCAATCAAAGCTCCATTCGCTGATAACCAATTCATACCGAGTATAATATCAAATTCGGGCATAGGAAGCACAATAAGATCTGCCCGAACCACATCTTTGAATAAACGAAGCTCCATATTCTTGACAATTTTAGACGCGAGCATTTTATCACCGGAAGGAATAGAAACTTTGAAACCCAAACCTATATCTTGAGGAGTAATATTCAGTCTTTTGATGAAGATTTCAGATATGAATGAATGTGTAGCTCCCGAATCTAGCAGTGCATAGGTAGCTACCCCTTGAATGATAATCCTTCCTGCGGCAAAAATGTCTTTTAAATCTTTTCATGTTGAAGCTTGAGGAATTTCTATCTTTAATTCCCCAAATTTATGTGAAGATTACACGTTGAACTTAAGCAATCTTTGACAAAATTTATTTTTGCCCTTCAATTTTCTCAAAATTTACATTTTAGTCAAAAAATTTTCGAATAATTGCAAAATAGACCCTTAAATTTTTGAAATTTCACATTTTGGTCCTTTAAATTTTCGAAAATTGCACTATTGATCCTTAACAATTCGGTAATTGCAATAAATCCCCTTATCTTTTGGTTAATTGCAAATATGTTTTTTTAGCTTTTGGTATTTATATTTTGGTCCTCAATTTTTTTTGTTCGAAAATTGCATTTAGGTACCTTAAAAACTCGAAGCCTTAACCAACCCTTGATTATGATTTTTCTTTAATTTTGGCCGTAAAAATTTTATTTGGAAATGTTACATCCTTCACATAAATTAAGGCACAAAATAAATACCATTTCTATGGCTTCTAAAATCATATCTTAAATCCAAGTAAGGTAGAACATGCAACCTAATTTCCACTAGGTTAAGCTTAATCCCAATTCAATTCTAATAACCAATATAACATCTAATGCAATAAGAGCAATATAAAAATGTTAAATGACCAAGTTACCCGTAATGAATGTAGTGTCTGCCTCCTCCTCAGTTTCTTCAGCATTCATAACATAAGCTCATCCCACAGTAGGTGCTAATCTCTTTGGGCAATCAGCAGCCTTGTGCCCATTATTCTTGCAAAAGAAACATTTGAACGTTCCCCATTCACATTTGACCAGATGTGGGAGATTACACTTCTTGCATAGGGGTTTTTCAGCAGGTTTTGGTGCTTCACGAAGTTGTGGCTTTTGCTGTCCTTGTTTTTTGACCGGACCTTGGGGCTTTTGGGGTCCTTGAGGTCTAGGAGGGCCCATATATGGCTTCTTGTTTGGTTGACTATTGTTTAATGTTGCTGCCTCTTGCGCTGCATCTCAAAATCAATATACCTCAAGGATTGCTCAGACTGGAATGCATCAGTTGTAGCAGTAGCATAATCCAAAGGACGCATCATCATGACATTATTACGTATGGTAGGTCGTAGTCCATCCATGAAGTGCCTAAGCTTCTCTGCAGCATGTTGTCACTTTGATTGTTGCACTCCCAAGAGCAGGTTGTCCACAAGTAGTATAATTCGGTGAGTCCGATATCGTATACACAGGGAAGCTAAGGTAATTACAAGTCCACTACAATGTCTTTTTGTTTTGTTTTTGTTTTTGTTTCTTTTTAATTTTAATTGTTTGAATCTTTAATGGGTAAATTTTAATTGTTCAAATTTTAATTTAAGTAGTTGAGATTAAAGGATCCACTCTTGGTATTTTAATAAAGTTAACATTAACGAACAATATTGAAATCAACTTAATAAAATGGTTCTAATATATTAAATAGTCATATTGATATTATGTTATAAATTATTATCTTATAAGTATATAATATATACTAAAACTTATAAATGTGGTCAAGTATTTATTGTGCTATATATATATTTGTAAACACCAAATCAAGGTTCCCACTTTAAATGGTTGGTAAAACCAAACTAACATTTAAATGGTACCAAGAAATTAATATTATGATATATTTATATATAGTAAATCAAGGTTCCCACTTTAAATGGTTGGTAAAACCAAACAAACATTTAAATGGTTCCAAGAATTTAATATTATAATATATTCATATATAATAAATCAAGGCATCCACTTTAAATGGTTGGTAATACCAAACAAACATTTAAATGGTTCCAAGAATTTAGTGTAACATATAGCAACAATAAATCAAAACTCCCACTTATAAGTAGGGTATAAAAATGCTTAAAGAAATAAATATAACATAAACAATAAATAATGATTAAATAATATAAAACATAGATTCTTACCTTTTAATAACCTTATTATCATGCCAAGAGTTTCACCTTATCATCTCAACTTTAGGAAGTTAGCTATTCATTATTCAAAGTGTAAAACTTTGAATATGAAATTAACATGCTAATTGTATTTAAATGAAGAAATAAAGGAAAAATATAGAGAGAAATATTATGAACTCAAAGGTTTGTTCATAGAATGAGGGATATCTCAATACATTACAATGCACCCCTATTTATAGCCAAATTTGGGGAGACAACCACAAATAAAATATTATTTTTT
>NC_133309.1:14444698-14446200 GCF_012295235.1 Primulina huaijiensis | reverse complement strand
ATGTGCCAAAACAATAATTTCAAATATTATTAAAATAAAGATTGCTTATACATAGAGTTTCATTGTGAACACTCGGCCAACACTTGGCTCGACGTGCACCTACTCTAACAATCTCCCACTTGCACTAGAGCCAACTACCCATATACTTCAAACCAATTGATTCGCGATGCATCTCGAATAATGGTTCAGGTAAAGGCTTAGCTAGTGGATCAGCAACATTATCTGCGGAGCCGACTTAGTCGATAGACACTTCTCTTTCCACAATCTCTCCGAGGATGTGGTACTTTCTCAATACTTGTTTGGATTTCTGATGAGACCTTGGCTCCTTTGCCTGAGCTATGGCTCCCGTGTTTCACAAAACAACGGGATAGGAGCAATTCCATTAGGAATGACATCCAACGCTTGGACGAAATTCTTTATCCAAACAGCCTCCTTTGCTGCATCCGACGCAGCAATGTATTCGGCCTCAGTGGTGGAATCCGCAGTACTGTCTTGCTTGGAACTCTTCCAAGAGACAGCAGCACCATTGAGCATGAATACAAACCTAGAGGTTGACTTCGAGTCATCGATATAGCTTTGGAAGCTAGAGTCGGTAAAGCCTTCCAATTTCAGTTCTCCACCCCCATAGACCAATAACAACTTATTGGTTATTCTCAAATACTTGAGGATGTCTTTCACAGCTTTCCAGTGTGGAAGACCAGGCTTCGATTGATATCTACTCACTACACTTAGTGCAAAAACCACGTCAGGACGTGTAGATATCATCCCATACATGATGCTACCAATCGCAGTTGCATAAGGAATGCTTGTCATCGCCGCTATCTCTGCATCAGTCTTGGGAGACATAGACTTGGATAGGGACACGCCATGACACATTGGTAGATGTCCTCTCTTGGACTCATCCATCGAGAACTGCTTCACGATGGTATCAATGTATGTGGACTTGGTGAGACCAAGCAATCTTCTCGATCTATCTCAATAGATCTGTATTTCCAATACAAAAGATGCTTCACCCAAGTCCTGCATCGAGAACTTACTCGCTAACCATATCTTAGTTGATTGCAACATTCCTACATCATTCCCAATGAGTAGAATGTCATCAACATAAAGCACAAGGAATGTCACCACACTCCCACTGACCTTCTTATACACACAGGGTTCCTCAGGATTCTTAGTAAAACCAAACTCTTTGATTGTATTATCGAATATGAGGTTCCAACTCCTAGATGCCTGCTTTAGACCATAAATAGATCTCTGAAGTTTGCATACCATATGCTCACTTCCGATAGATGTAAACCTTTCAGGTTGAGACATGTAAATCACTTTCTTAAAATCCCTATTAAGAAAGACTGTCTTGACATCCATCTGCCATATCTCATGGTCATACCATGCAGCCATGGCTAGCAATATCCTTATAGACTTGAACATTGCAATTGGAGAAAAGGTTTCCTCAAAGTCAACTCCTTGTCTTTGAGTATATCCTTTTGCCACCAATCGCTCCT